>NC_134413.1:19038706-19178706 GCF_038048845.1 Mixophyes fleayi
ATCAGTAATAGTTTAATACATTAGCTTATATCCTTGTGTGTATTGCATGAATTCATCACACTGGAGAAGCAACTAAGAAGAAACTCAGCACACAAGAATGGGAATGAGCCCCAACAAAATACAGTAACACTTACCACAGAGTTCTGACTTCCACACTTTTGTCTTCATAGTGTGCACTAAACCTTAAAACGCGTTCTCCTCCATAAACCAGAAATGCATTACAAATAAGTAGATGTAAAAGTTTACTTACCTTTACAGAACATGTGGTATTTTAAATAGCATTTTAATTTACCATGCAGCGAGCAAGTTATTGTCCCTGCCCAGTTCACAATCACAGATTCTGTCTGCAGTTCCCTTTAGTAGTCAGACAGAAAGGAGTCATATCTAAATTCACCACAAATGCAGCTTAATCTAAATTATATTTAGCTCTTTTATATTCACAAACCTTGTATCTTTATTTGTATATGCAACTTGTAGCTCTTCTATATAACACAGGCTTTTATTACAGGTTAAGAAGTCCTGTAACAACAGCCAGTAGATCCCTGACCTGTCAGACAAATCCTTATCCTTATCAGCAGAGATTGCACCACCAGAGTGACAATTAAGCCTCTGATTTCTTCCTTTTGTACAAAGATCATATTTTCTTTCCGGATTACTGCTGGTTAAAAACAGGCTTAGCAAGAACACGACAAAAAAATAAATTCTCTGGGCGTATAGTCATTAACCTACATTGCTGAAGTGGTATCCCTCCAATACACTGTGGTGAACAGTCAGACATAGACTCCACCTGCCTGCAAGCTATGGTCACACCTCTCTGACTTGCAGCTGAGAGTTCAGCCAGCTAAAAGGAAGTAATCAGACTGATATTGCCTTCTTACTTACAATCCTCATATAGAGATGCTGCCTGGTAGGATTAATGATCAAGGTAAGAGGTTCCTCTCTACAACAATAGCATTTTTGTCACAATTGTATAGATCTCATTTCTGTATCAGAACATGAATCTTCTCCTATTGTTTAGCTCTGATGATGCTGAGCTATTATTAGACAGGCTACTACCAGTAAAAGGCAAATGATAGTTCGACACTGCAGTCACCTTAGGAACTTTCTGTTTATCACATGATATAACCAGCCCCCTTCAGGGCTGATCCACGCTGGCATTTTAACTTGCTTTCCATAAATGTTTGAGTTCTGTGTGTAAAATGCATTGGAAGACAGAGCAAAATAGTTATGGAATTAAACATGATTCTTTTCACAGTATTTGTGTGCTATAAACACAGTTACAATATTTCACAGTGGGTTTAGCAAATGCTGGGTAGATACAAAATTAAAGGCAACAATTTCTATTCATGGTGTGTCCAGCATTTGTTAACGCTGCTATAGAAACTATGTTGTTTTCGTCAGTAATCAATTGAATTCTATTTTGATAAGAGCTTAGACTGCGCTACCGTCTGGATAGTGGGCAGATGTTAAACACTAATTCTGAAATTGTAGCTATATTTGTATAAAGCTATCCACCCCCTGGGAACTTTTTACTCTGTGCTGTTTGGTCCCCTGATGAAATCTGGGCTTCACAAAGAAAGGCCTGATATTCAAGTAGGCTGTAAAGGAGCTGAATTTAAATGTCCTAATGCTATCAGTTGTCACACCTGTGCGGCCTTCTGCCGACAAAGGGGCCACACAGAGGAAGGAGGGAGATCACAGAGCATTGGCTCCTCTCCGGGTATGGCGCTTGACCTCCCTGCACTGCGCAAGAAGAGGTCACATGATGTGGAATTTGGCTGTCCCAGTTCTGATCAGATCGATGCCAGCCAGCTGGGGGCCGCAGCTGAAGGCTAAGTGGGCCGCTTGTAGCCCACCTCTGGTCTAGTTAGTGCTGTGCTGGGCTCATTGACTAAGTTTAAAATAATCGATTGGAATAATTTCTCTACTAACTAGTTGTAATCTAATAACTCTTTTTTTAAGTTTACACAAATGTAAATATCACATCCGCTTCAGCTTTACAAAGTAACATAATGAGGTTATTTGTTTTGTGCTAATTTGTTATAAAAATTGCACACGTTCCATTTCTTTAATTTTTAGAATAAATTGGGGAAAAAAATGAAGTAGTACTTTGCGCCATTCATAAATAAGGTACGTTTAATAAACTGATGCAGAAAGTGAGTCGGCTACATCCCTTACCAGCCAATCACAGACTAGTTCTCATATATCGAACACTATGGAGGCAGACCTATCGTGCTGAATCAGTATTGCTCAGATAAGTGTCCATCGGTTCATTAGACAACAAAGCCTCATTAATGTACATGAAGTCAATCTGTGATGTCACTGGCTTCTACTGAATTTATTTTCAAGCTGTATTACCGCCTAAGTAGCAGAACATTTAAATTTGTAACTTTAAAATGACTGTTCAGGGAGTGGGTGTATGTGAGCTGGAGGACCAATCAGAAGCCACAATCTCGTAGCAGGAAGTGCTGCTTTAATAAATATTAGTTTTGTCCATAAAATGGCTACATGTACTCTGCATAGCAGAGGTTGAGGGCAACCCCGGATATATACTGAGTTATTTCCCTCTGTAATTGTATGCAGTATTGCTTTGTAACCCTCTGGCAGCTAAGGGTTAAAGGCAGGAAAAAACATAATGAGAGGCCGTATGCTTTTCAGATGATGTAATACAAGAGGCTACTGTATAGAATTTTGCTTTGGGCTGTTTGGGACAATGAATCTGTCCAAGAAACTATCTGACATAAAAGCTGCTTCTTCTATAGTTCTAGGCAGCAAACATTTCCCCAGACTCTCTCTCTCTCTCTCTCTCCTTAGCAATAGAGTTGTTCCAGGGTTGCCAAGCAATTCTCGAAGAGAACACTGACTAAGGTTTCACTGAGAGAGGTTTTTTTTTTTTAACCTTAAACAGCATAGTCATGTTGTCAGATAAAAGCTCTTTGGAAAATAAAAATGCTATTATAGCTAATAGAACAGGCCGACCCAGTCCAAGAGTGTCGCTGCATTTTAATGCAGAGTTTTCTCTCATAAAAACAAAGCTATGATTTGCACAGACATTTGTGTAACCAAATTACTTCTTTTTATAGTGTAACTTATTCTCTGCGGTTACGGTGTTATTCGGTTTGAGACAAAAAGGGGAGGGCAATCATGTGTCGGGCAATCATGATTTGGCAGTGCCAGAGATAACCAGTCATGTTCCTCTGAGATCAGAGACTCCCCCCCCCCCCCCCCCCCCCCCAAATTTATTTGCCAAACTCGAGAGACCTGACCGTGACCCCGTTCCAGTGAAATACATGCAACATTTTTCGTAGTCTGTGGTTTGGCTGCATTTTCAGCTTACAAAATGGCTGCCTCCGGTGTGTGTAGGAGGCAAGTGCACTTTAAATACAAATATCGTTGCAGGTAAGTATTTATATATTATTACTTTGAGCTATGTTATTGAGCATTTATTCAGCAGAGGAACAGTCTTCCATCTACAGCAGATAATGCTTTTTTCCTTTAAATAACATTTACAATTTACCCTGGTCTTACCCCATACTACTGATGGCGTGTCCCTCCTCACTACAATTTAGTAGTGTTGCTCTATGTGGACTATTGGGGGAGACACTTGATTATGTCTGCATGCTTGACCTGACTAATAATTACAAACTGACTTACTTTCTCATTAACTTTTAACATTTAGGGGAGAATTCGATGTGGGCGTGTTACTCTCAAAAATAAGGAAGCCTGTGTACTCCCAGAGCCGTGAGCAAAAATCAGCGTTAAAAATTACCGTACTAACTGTAATAATGCACACTCTTACCGTAGTAATGGTAATCTTGCACAGGCCACATTAATTTCAAGAGTAAAATTGCCGATTGACTACTGACCCTTAATAAACCTTCCCTAAATCAGACACACTGGTCATGGTAGAAGATAATAAAACTAACTTCACACTCGCTCCACCCTTAAATGGTTGGACCACCCCTTGCCAATTGCTTTGTTTTAATGCCATTGGCTGAGAGAGACTGAAGAAGGTGTCATGCAATTTGCATATGAGACAATAATATCTTGCTCTCATCCAGTCATCTCATTTGCTGTCCCTTTGGCTGGGAATATTTGCTGATTCAGTCTCTACAGCCAATGGCATTAAATAATATGATTAGCCAAGATCTCACAACCCCTTCACCAATCAACCATGTAACGTTTTACCTGTGCTAAAGTGTATGAGGGAGATTGGGTAATGTCCCTGTTAACATAGGCAGTATTTATAAACAAATCTCAGCATTCAGTCATGTTGTGAAAGTAGACAAGTAATGTGGCAACATTGCAACATTTTATAAACTGAACAGAGCCAGTGTGTTCAGGCTGTGATACATTGTATCTTTGTTGTTACATCAACATCAATCCAGGACTTCCTTTCCAATAAGCTGTTATTCTCTGGAGAAGTGACCACAAAGTATTTAAAGTGCAGTGTTGTGAATGTATAAAGCTGGGTACACACTACAGAAATTTTGACCAACTTTTTATGCCGAGCGATTTTACATGCGATCGATGGTCCGATCACTCGGTCCATGGACTGCATACACACTAGCCTTGTTTAGGACGATAAAGGAAGAGCGGACGTCCCTTTAGCGACTTTTTACAGCCATGTTGTCGTGAGCATTTCGTACTCACTGTTGTGGATCAGTCGGAAGTTTATACACACTACACAGCGGAAACGAGATTGGAACGAAAATATTAAACGGTACGAACAACCAAATGAGGCGACAATCGTCCATTTGGGCAGACTGACCCAACTTTTGAACGAGCGGTCGTATGTCGGCTGTTTGAGCCGATTATTGGACGAAAACAGTGTAGTGTGTACCCAGCTTTAGACAGACATTGAAAGTAGGTGTGAATTATTTTCACCTGTAATGATAGAAAATAAGTAAACAAGTAATAAGTAGAGAATTGTATTTTTTTTCTGGTTAATGAAAGTATTTAATTGCTCTCCTGTTAGTGAAGCTGTCATGAACATAAACATGCAGCCATCTTCACAGTTACATTTTGTGTTTATATCACTACATGTTCTGTATGCCAGGTCAATACAGCAGTTGTTACATTGTATCCATTATATATAACCAGTACACTTGTTGCTAGGGACACGGCAGATAAGCTTCTGGCAGAACACTGAATTTTACATTTGTAGTTTAGTAAAAATCTATAACCTCTCAGAAGATTGACCATTATGCTCTAAAGAAAAAAAAATCCTAATTAATTTTGTATATTAACTTATGTATTTTTATTTTTAAGATGCCTGTATCTTGGTAGAAAATGCTATATTGGGGATATTTCTAGTTTGTGAGATGTCACAACATGCAGTTGTCCAATTATGTTACAGCAAGACCACCACTAAGCTCAGGAAGGGTGAAGGGATATGGAATTTTGTTCCCCTAACAACCTTATGCAATTTCAAATATCTTTCTACTTGGTACATATGTGACTTTGCACATATATATGTGTATGTATGATAATGTTAAGTAGTGTTGTGTATTATATTAATAAAAAATTTAAGTAAGTAAAAAATAAAAATGGATTTTAAAATATATAAAAAAATAAAATGGATTTTAAAATAGTGTAGTGTAGTTGTATGCAAATTCTCAAGAAAAGTCACAAGCCAAATGCAGCAATGCAGAAGAGTCAAAAGCCAGAGCAGTCACCAAACCAGCTATCAGCAAATGACAGTTTGCTGATGGCTGCATTCATTTGTATATAGTCAAGATGACCGCGTTAAACCCTCCTCCACTCCCATAGAAAAAAACTCGCTCAGACCAATTGTTGGCATGCGAGCGCGGGATTGAAAGATTTTGAATTGAATTGCACGAGTTTTAACACTGTGTTAAGTAATAAAGGTCGCTCTACCGGCAATTGAATTCCCCCCTTAAAGTGAGCACAATATAATTTACTTTACTTCAATAACTATAGCCATAGCAGTCCATGTAACTATTAACGGGCCCTGGACATAGGCAAATCGAAGGGGGGGGGCTTCCTAGTGCCTGGAATCCCCTCTCCAAGCCTGGGGCACTGTATAATTGAGGTGGCTGGACCATGTCCCTGCTCCACACGGCTTTGCTTGAAAAGGGAGAGCTGCGTGCACCTAACAGTAGTGCATGCAGCATTGCCCATGTATATTATGGGGATAGGAAGAGCTGGAGAGCAGCCAAGCACTGTCTAAAATTATAGCCACGCCGCCATGCATGCTGGTCACGCCCACTGGCGACGTGGTGTGGAAATCCCCCTCTACAAATCCTGCGTTTGCCCCTGCTGGAGTACAGGGGCCCTATCCCAGAGGGAAAAAAATGTACCTTAAAGTACAAATTTAACTTGCTGCATATAAAAATAAGAAAAATGTGCCAAATTGCTACTAATGCATCTAGTACTATATGGACACTGACTGGGGATGGAGCAGTCATTGGGTATATGATCTATGTAAAGGGCCCATCACAATTGTCCTATGATGTCCAGACTTTTCTAGTTACAACGCTGCTTCACTTGCTCCTGTTTTTCTCGTTTCAGACTGAGAGCTAGACGTTCCTGCCAAAAAAAAGACACAATTTTTGAATCGGACAAAATATTTTCTCAGCTGCTTTCAGACCTGTGTACTTCCAAATTCCATGACGGATAATGAAGGATGGCAGTGATGTTACTATTGGGTGCAACAGTGATGGAAAGGCACAGACTTTGCTCCATGTGCCATCTAGCATGGACAATATCTGCTTAGGGGATGAGCCTGTACGATCCCAAAATCTACATGAAGATTTGGATACAAATAAAGGATCGCCAGAGACCACCGGTACATGGGGAGACTTTGAAAGTTTTAATGAATTTACGCCACAATCTGAACAATTTTACTATGCAGATGAACCTTTAAGATTGGACGTTCCTGACACTACTGCCTCTATGGCGGAGGACTGCACGGAGGAAACGGATGGCCAGGCCCAATGGGATGCATTTAATCTAGAAAACGTGGTATGTATTTTTGCTGTGCTGCTTAATATGTTATTTGCAGATCTGGATTAAAAGGCAGTCCAGCATCAACATTTTTCTTTGCTTAATTATGCCTAGTGTATGGGAAAGGATGTGCTATACATAGATTTATCGTATCTTTGTATATGAGCAGACCCACCTCTCTCCCAATCCTGTCATACATACGTTGCACCCTGCCACAAATAATGATGTAACTAACCTTTACCATTAGGCTATGACCCCAAGATATTGTATAGAATGGTAATTACTATAAATGATTAAGGCCGGGGACACACTGGAGAATTTTTTGACCAATCTGTTATCTACAACGATTGTACCTATGACTAAAGGTCCGAGCGGTCGGATGATTCATCTTCATCTGGTCCTCTAGTCGTTTATAGAATGACAACACAATAGTCACTAATTCATTCATTCCTGTCACATGATTAAAACCGCCTTGTTATAGCTATCCACATGTCCTTACAGATTTCGTTAGCTACTGTGACTCTGAAACTAAATTTTCAGTCCCAGAACAAACAAACTATCCCATCTACAGCACTCTTTACATTTAGTCACCAGGACATGTTCATTGTCGGCGGAAAAGACCAAGGGCTAGATTTACTAAACTGCGGGTTTGAAAAAGTGGAGATGTTGCCTATAGCAACCAATCAGATTCTAGCTGTCATTTTGTAGAATGCACTAAATAAATGACAGCTAGAATCTGATTGGTTGCTATAGGCAACATCCCCACTTTTCCAAACCTGTAGTTTAGTAAATATACCCCCTCATGACTCTGTAAACTCTATTGAGATTGTGACCGTGAGTGTATACATGCTACATGATCGGAAGGTGTTTGGAACAAGATTATTATACCGTACAACCAACCAAATGAAACAGCTATCAGCACTGGAATGATTGTCATTCATTGCGTGATTATACACACTAAGGCGATACGTGGCCGAACGGTCATTTATCAGGTGCTTGGCCGATAATCGGCTTAAAAAACCTCCAGTGTGCCCATGTTATCCAGCGGTTCAATGTGGTTTAGTAATATACATGTAATTAAAGTTATATCGTGAATGTTGCTATATTTTGTGAATTTACCGTATGCCAATGTTGTCAAATATTTCTAAGGTAAACCTATGTTCTTATTAACGCAGGTATGTACTTGACAATATGTATTTAATACTTGGCTAATATAAGCCACCTGTCGTATTTTACATTGTAAAATGTACCCTTTGCAATCTGCAAGCAGATATCGTCTAGACGCATTGTCGTTCTATGCGCACGGCACCATTGTATTTAGATTGTAACCTGTAATGTATGTAGATATCTATTGTAAATGTTTCACTGTATGAGGATTGTCACAGATAATAAGATGTGAATAGATAAAAGATTTGGGTGATAGGCTAATGTCCACAGTTAAATCCAGGGGGTAAATATATCAAGCTGAGAGTTTTCCAGCGGGTTTGAAGAGTGGAGATGTTGCCTATAGCAACCAATCAGATTCTAGCTGTCCTTTTGTAGAATGTACTAAATAAATAATAGCTAGAATCTGATTGGTTTTTCAAAACTGACGGAAAATTCTCAGCTTGATACATTTACCTCCAGGACAAGCCAGTCTTTGAACTTCGACTTAGATGTTCTAGTACTGTTAGCAGTCTTCTATTGTCTAGGATAAGGTCTAGATCAGGCCTGTCCAACCTGCGGCCCTCCAGGTGTTGTGAAACTACAAGCCCCAGCATGCTTTGCCAGTAGACAACCAGTTGTTAGATGGAAGGGCATGCTGGGACTTGTAGTTTCACAACACCTGGAGGGCCACAGGTTGGACAGGCCTGGTCTAGATCAAACAACCTTGTCCCTGTGATGTGTGAATGTTATTTAAAAATTCTATGTTAATTATGCAACTGTACAACATATGTCATATTGTGTGTGAATTAAAGTGATGTCATGTATTTACTGGTGAGGTAGCATAAAAGGGAGAAGATTACATTAATGTTAAGGACTAAATCCGCTCTAGAGAGCGGAGTGAAGAACATCTGATGCAAGTGGGGGAGACGCTGGTCTGCACAGTTCGGGGTACTCGTGTGCTAGGGGTACTAAGCAGGAATTTAAGTTCTCTTAGTACTAAGTGAATTTGGTGACAGTGCTTTGTGTGAGCTGACATCCCAAGTAGGGACACACGGGCTGTTATGGGTGTTATCGCAGAAGGACCGCATTGCATGGTATATTTGTAAACTTGCTATGCCGTGTTAAAGTACAACTTCAGTGCTAATAAAATGAACCTGCACCTGGTATCGGTCGGAGTGATCTAAAGAACCCTGTATCCTCACATGGGTAATGAGATTACTGTAAACAAGTGACTATAGGGAAGAAAACTTAGAATATGAGGGTATGAAAGAACAGACTGGTCCATCAAGACAGTAAATACTGTCCAGGCCGCATTCCTGTGGAAAAAACATAATGCAGTTTCTACTCCAGGAGCTGGTTTATACCAAGGAGTTCTAAAAGTGGAGTCTACATTGCTGTATCTGTTTAATATAGGTACCACAGCTGTACAATATGTAGTTTTGTTGAAGGGGTTGTCCACTTTGAGACAATGTCCCAACACTCTTTAGAAGCTCTGTAGAACAAGTTCTACTTTTCCCCATTCTTGTTCTGTTACCTGGTTCTGTAATGCACTTGTGTAATGGCGCTAATGTTTCTCCATAGAGATCGATGCTCTAACCTGCCGCGGACTGTATAGTCCGTTTCGGCCAGCCGCGGAGCATGTATAGTCCATTTTGGCCAGCCGCGGCACTTGTATATTGCATATTTGTCCCTTATTAAAAAGGCCAATTAACAACTGACCATGGGATGGGGTTAGCAGAGAAACTGATTATATCTGATATAAATATTTGTCTAAAGTTTTTCTTTTCTTCTTTCCTTTCTTTCATTTGCTGCAGAACACAGAGGGGTGTGAACATATATTTAGGTTAAGTTTTCCAGTTGTACCTGTGTCGGAGACCAACCAGGATGTGAAGAGCCTGTCCACAATGATGACTTCATCTAATGAAGAACACCTATCCAAATTAATAAAGACTCGATTATGGTAATTTCATCTGTTTATACATCAATATGCTCCTTTGTAGGTGAAAATAGAACTCTTCAATAACTCTGTGTTACGCCATGAGTCATTATTATAAAAGTCATTAAAATTTGACCTGTTATCCCTTATAAAACTAGACATGTAAGTATTCATCGAGAGGACGGTGTAACACTAAATTGGGCTGTTACGCTGACCATGGTTCTACCTACTCCCCAAAGTGCAATGGCCGTATGTCCTTGTACATTAATACACCGCTTGCCTGACCTGTCTCTTCCCTCTCATTTGCATACTAGAGCCAGAAGCACTAGGGAGGAAATACCAGTATGAAAGGGAGGAGACAGATTACAGGTCAATATCTAAACCGTGAGCCTTATTCCTATTGGATGCAGTTTCATGAGTAAGCACTCACTACATGACTACAATGTACATGGCGGCAGGTTTGTAGCTAGTGTGTCCCTGAAAGTTTGACAATAGAATATTTTTGTATTCCAGGCTGGATTATGATCATTCACAGCAAGGTGGAGATGCCACCTTTGGGAAATCTGGATGTGACTGGCAGAATTGCAAGGGATACAGGGATCTGCTGTTGCTGCTTGGAACCACTGCTGAAAATGTAACTATTCCCATCTGTTTGTAGATATTCCTTCTGACGGCGTGTTCATGGTATAAGCATGCTTTAATGTAGCTGTATCTATTCATATGTAATGGGAACAAGCATTATACATTTTGACAGTAATACAATGGCAGCCATAATAATGATGTTAAAAGACAATAAAAGATCTATCTCCTCTCATTACTCCCGCTGCAGTTAGAGGTGTAACTAGAACATTCAGGGTTCCGCAGGCAAATATCTGGGTAGGAAATACACAACTAGGATCCACCTTATTTCAACACTGTAAGTGGTGGAACATAACAGCATGAGTTCACAAAGCAATATGTACAATCGCTGAGCAGAACATGATTGCACAAAGCAGTATACAGTGATCTCGCAAAGCTGGGTGCCCGGAGCAGGATGCGATCTCGCAAAGCAGTATATTGTGGGACAAGTTGTAAGGGAGCAGCACTTGATATCACAAAGCACAATGATGACCGGATTAATTTTGCTGCAGTTGCAGGGCCGGATTAACATTGGGCCTGATGGGACTGTAGCCCTAGGCCTCTCCAAAAAAATAGGCCCTGGTCAGCCAGGAGGAAAAAGAAAGGGGGAGGGGGGTTTGGGGCCATAAGTGGGGTGGTGAAGTGGACCACCTGCTGGCGGGTTCCCTTCCGCTCACAAACAGCTGGCTGCACCTGCACATCACTGGCCACAACTCTGGTGGGACGGAATTTCTCACAATAGGCCCTTTATAAATTGCAGCCCCAGGCCCATGTGGCATGTATTCTGGCTCTGGTTGGATGATGTACTTGGGTGCCTTGAACACCACAGATCTCCTGCATCAATGTATGAGCCAATATACAGTGTGTGTGATTTGGCGCTTGTCTCCATTCCTCCTCACATCATGATACAGTCCCTGTCACACGCAGCCCTGTCCTCCTTACATGCACGTGATCAAGAGCGCTCACTCGTGTCCTGCTGCTGGGAGAATTCTGACGATCTGATTGGCTTCAGGTTCTAGCTCCACCCACTATAAACTTACAGATGAGCAGAATCTGAAGATTTAATAAAACAAGTTGTTCAGATCCTAGTCAAATTCATCTGAAATATGCTCAAAAGACCAAATGACGTTACTTTCCAGCAGGAGTCAATTTCCAATATGAAATGGAGCCATATCTCTATAAATAATTACTAATAAAACTGGACTAAGGAATGGGGCTTACAAACTTTAAGTATAAACTGTTATTAGATATAGGAAATAGGTGTGTAGTCACAATATCCCATGAACAGTTTATAATTTTCTTTTTCTTTTTGTTCATTAGATTTCAGATAATGGAGAGATAACTAGTGATGCTGTAACAGCTACAGATATTGCACAGTTCCATGTAAATGAAAGCATGCCCCCTGCTGGCAAGAGATGTTTAATACAGACAAAGGTGAGATGTCCTGCTAGTCTCGTTCTTATAAGAATAGGGGACTGTAGTGTATTTGTTACTGCTGTCAGAAAATATAAATTGTATGCTGAATTTCATGGATAAGCAAACCTACATGACCCATAATATATTTTAAGTACAAACATTTACTATAAATTACATTTTTGAGCTCCTGATCTCAGAGTTTTGTATATAATCCAGGAAATCAGATTTTGTAACACAATGTCAGACTGGGGTATGCGGGGTCACCACATCTATTTTACATGCCCCAGTTGGGCCCTTATAATACGAACACCTTTTAAATACTGAATAAAATGGACATATCCCCCAACAGCATGGATTTTCAGCATCCGAGGGGGGAGGAGCCTTCACAAAAAGGTGTGGTCTAGCAGATTAGGGTGTGGCCTCATTGTCCATAGTTGCCATTAGGACATGTTGGCAGCAGGGGCGATCTAGACAACTGCTTTACACGGGGCGATTTTAGGGGGGGGGGGCGATTTAGGCCCCACCCCCTTTCTGATTTCTAAGGCTGCCGGCGGCTTCACACTATGTGCAGGTCCGCTCGGCAGTGACAGTGTGCTGCCCCGCTGCTCTGATTGTGTTTAAAACACAATCAGAGCAGCCGGGCAGCACACTGTCACTGCTGAACGGACCTGCACAGTGTGCAGCTGTCGGCAGCAAACCCCTGCTAGGGGGGGGCGATCGCCCCCCCTGGATCCACCACTGGTTGACAGATACATTTAACTTGAGACAGAATAGAATCTTTCATGTTACACCAACAATATGCCTTATACTGGAAGTTTCCCATATTTAACTAGCGTGCTTCATATGAGATTATAGTAGTAGTATTCATAATGTGACTATACCACCAGTACCAACAATAGAGGTACCCAAAGCCCAAATTATACCAGCAATTTCCAAATGATTAAATACCATCAGATAATCCCAATCAGTAGACCATTACAAAAATGTTCACCTATAGCAGCAGTTACCATGATTATACTAGTAGTGCCCATGTGACTAGATAAGTGATATACCAGGCTTGTGTTAAATCAGTGGGTCCTCATATTTAAATAACAAGGGTTCCTACTGCAAAGCTAATGCCAGCAGTGCACTGTAACTTCATACCCACAACAGGGGCAAATGCAGGATTTGTAGAGGGGGGGTTTCCACACCATGCCACCAGTGGGCGTGACCAGCATGCATGGGGGCGTGGCTATAATTTTAGACCGTGCTTGGCTGCTCTCCAACTCTTCCTATCCCATAATATACATGGGCAATGCTGCGTGCATTACTGTTAGGTGCACGCAGCTCTCCTTATGAAGCAGAGCCATGTGAAGCGGGAGCAGGGTCCAGCCACCTCAATTATACAGTGCCCCAGGCTTGGAGAGGGGTTTCCAGGTGCTAAGAAACCCCCACCCCCCTCCTTGGTTTGCCTATGCACAACAAAAATGTATTAGCAGCTTGTTAATATCTCGTGATCATGTAAGGTGGTTGAAGAGGAGAGCCTGGTGCCTCGCACTGGCATGCCAACCTTGGTGTTTCACCATTTCTGTAAAGTTAAGTCCGCAGCGTTGGTATGGGACCTGCTAGGCTGTTGGCCTGGTAGTGCAGGCAGTTGACAGTAGACATTGTGAGGCTGAGACCGTCCTCTCTGCAATGGATTTTGGGAAAGTTTGAAAAATGATTTTCTTATTCTGGGTGCTATCAGCTACCCTTCCAATCTCTCCTACCGGCCCCATTAGCTCCTATTTTCTCAGCATTGTGGCACCTCACAAATACATGATTATAATGATGGTCTCTGCATAAAATATATAAACAATGTAATGTTTTTGCTCTTGTATTTCAGTTGGATGTGTCCCCAGGCTCCAAACAGGGCCACATTTTTTCATACCAGTTGTTTCTGAACAAGTCGACAATCGATGCTCCTTTGCCTTTTCTAAATTTTTCTGCAAAGAAAAGTTTTTTCAGTACAAACCACTTGCGTTTTAATTTTTAGTTATTCTTTGTACAAGGAACTTTTTGCTTAAGTTATTTAAAAGGTCTTGCTTTTGTGTAAGAAAACCTCATATTTATACAATGACATTTTTAAGTATGTATTTATCTTTTTACACTGTTTATCCCACTAACATTTCTGAGCGCACCGTTCTATGAGCTGAATGACACAATTCTATAGGTGATAAGTGATGTGACGCCACCGTTTAATGAGACACCACTTGTAAAAGTTAAAATAATTTAGTTCACTATAAAGTTACATTTCTTCAGCTGGTCTGAAAGATCAGGAAATTGAGCAATGGTTTGTGGATGGATCGGTAGTCAAGATGAAGCTATTGCACGATCCCTCTGCGGAGATTAATCGAGTCAATGAAGCGACAACCTTGCATATCCTATCACCTTTTCTGGATCGAGTAAAACAATCAAGGTGGAGACTACACAAACATTCACCAAGGGTCAGTGTGCCCAACTTTCAAGGCGAAGACTTTGTCATAATCAAAAGCTCTTCTTCCAATGAGAGTACTTGCACTTTCTGAAAACGTCTACCCTGCACTTGATAAAAAGGACACTTGGATCAACGCTCTGTATTGCACTCTCTGTAATTAGCGGTTGTGGAATAATATTATTATTATTATTAATCTTTATCTGTAGGGCGCCACAAGAGGTCCGCAACGCGGAACAGAGGGCAAGCAACAAGACAGTACATTGTATAACAGTAAAATACAGTAACCAAATAATACTACAACTCTCAACACAGCTACTGGGGTGCAAGGGGTATATTCAGAGCAGGCTGAAACCTGTGCCCATTAGCCTGGGTGCAACTAACAGGTTTAGAGCCACTGAAAATGGGCGAAGACTACGGAGGAGTAGAGTCAATGGGCAGAGCCCAAGGAAGAGTGAGCACTGTAGCTGGTGAGCAACAGCTATAGGTAATGAAAACAGGAGGGAAGAAGGCCCTGCTCACTAGAGCTTACAATCTAATAGAATGACTATTGTATCTTTTTATAACATATTTGTAATATTAACTTTTTTGTTTTTTCTATTGTTTCCCCTTTATGGCTTGTCTAGAGCAGAGGCTTCTCTTGTTGCTTTTGAAACAGAACACAATGGCAGAAAATTGTGAGAAAACTATACGATCTCAATGCATTTGCTGCCCCCATTGATAGATTAAAAAAAAAAGATCTATAGTTTTCTACTGCTGCGGGGTAAGTCATGCATTTCATTGCCGTCAGCGTTGATGGTACATGGGCCATGGCAGGACCGTAACTAGGGCTGTGCGACAGGGGCGACCGCCCAGGGCGCAAGGCTGAAGGGGGGCGCAATTTAGAAATATTTTGGGTTAATTTGATTAAAATTGAGGGCTTGGGGGTTGGCATTTGTCTTTCTCGCCCCAGGCGCTAGAATTCTAAGTTACGGCATCCAGTCTGTAACGAAACAAGAGAAACTACTCTTCTAGACAAAACTTTTTTTTTTTTTTTATTTATTTTTTTTTAAATCTTCTTTAGACAGGAAACAGAGTTTATAACTTTTATTGGTGACTTCTGCCCAGGTTAGCATCTGAACGTGTAGCTGGACTTTTAATGGATGACTATAGCTAAATACAGCTTGAAGGTTTATTTAAATACTCTGCAAATTACAGAAATGTGTTGTAACTTATCTCAATTAATCTGATTTTTTTTGCTTTCACCTGAAAATATAAACCTTAGCGTCAAATTATTTAATTAGAAAAAATTATTCACCTAATCTCTATTAAATTATATTGTTCAGAGAACATGTCCTTGGCTTAACCTCTTTATAAACCGTAATGAAATTAAAAACTGGACACAGTAGCCAGATGAAGGAATAATGTATTTAGAAGGAAATAAACACAGTCTAGTTAAAATGAGTATTTTTAAATTGTAAACATGTATTTTAATATATTGTGTAAATATAAATTTATTTATAAAAAAATGTGTTGTAGTAAGTTAATGTTCTCATAATATTCACCACAGATTATTTAAATTGTATCCCCTGGAGGTTAGGAAGGGTAAGTGAAACAAATGTATTCTGTAATTCTGTGTTCGGGTGGTCACACACAGCCCCTTATTTTATATCCGTGGTATTTAATATTTAAGCTCCAACACATCTTGAACATTGGGTAAAATACAGACTACACATGGGACTGGGAAGCACTGTAAACGTGATCTCTATTTTAGTGCTTGTTCAGGCCGCAGAGACTGCAGCTTTAATGGAATATACCACAGGAGCACATAAGCACCCCTGTGTATACACCCGAAGGGCCATGCAATAGCTTCCCAATAACAAATTCGGAACATTGGTGAGTGTGTACACATACAGGAACATTTATATAAACTGGAGCAGATAAAAGATACTATAACCTACAGCCAACGATCATATTCTAACGGTACGTTCGTTTTATTACTGTCCTCTATTGGCTTCCCTGCAATAATTCGCATTATTTCTGTTATTCATTAGATACTCTATATAGATGCAGCCGCTTCATTATGTAATTGCTTTAGTGATTGATGTGATCTGTAAGAATCTCTACAAAGTCAGTGATCTTGTCCAGCTCAACAGCTGAGACTTAAACTTAACTTGCCAGAATTTTGTGTTCAGTATATTTTATATAATATATTTATATAATCACTATGAAAACTATTTTTACAGGTTTCTGACATTGTAGACTAGTGTATTAAAAAGTATAGGTTACAGATGCCATATGGCAGACTGTGCCACCCTGGCTCTCCAGCATCTGTGTAACTTCAAGCTTCAATATATCCCACCACGATTAGAAAACCACAGGTTCCCTACCTCTGCCACGCAGGGCTGCTAGGCCAGCCATTTAAAACGGTTTATCATACCAGAACACATCACATCTGTTGCTCTGGTTTTATAAACTTCCTAAAAATCACGATCGATGATGAAACAATGTCATTCAGCCGATGGTTATGAGAGATGAAGATGATGGATCTCACAGTAAACTGTGTAGGTGTGTGTGTGTATATATATATATATGTGTGTGTGTGTGTGTGTGTGTATATGTATGTATATGTATGTATATGTGTATATATATATATATATATATATATATATCACTGTTCTCAGGTAGAGCTCTTCACTATGCTCCAGCAGGTAAAGTGATGAATCCAACGTCCACAGTGATATAAGCCAAGCGATAGGTCCAGTAGTTAACTATTTTCGGTTAAAATATTGACTGATGTGGATTTTGAGTGATCTGCTGGAGCGATACTTATTGAAGAGCTTGACAGGACAATGGGGAATATATAAGGAACTGAGATTTACCTGCTCCTATTTGGGGGAACGTGGTGTTTAGACACAAAGAAAGTGAGAATTTTGATCGCACATTGTTGTGTTTGCGCCAATACATTTATTTATTTGTTCATTACCGGTTTCTGGGTGGGTGACATTCACCAGTGTATAAGGGAAGTGATCATAATGAATCAATAGCATAAGAACATCTTAATGTACTTAGTGGCCAATTTATTCAATACACCTTTTTAGTACTGGGTAAGACCCCCTTTGCCACCAGAACTGCATGAATTCTACGTGGTATGGATTCAACAAGGTACTGGAAACATTCCCAAGAGATTCTAGTTCATGTTGACACCATCACACAGTTGCAGAGTTGTCGTCTGCTGCAGATATCGTTCCACCATATTCCAAAAGGTCCTCTAGTGGATTGAGATCTGGGGGTAAATGTATCAAATAGCGATTTTTGCAAATAAACCGTGGTAAATTTAAAGTGACAATAGCTTTAAAGGCAAGTTGGAGTACACTGACCTCATGGTCAACAATAATATTCAGGCAGGCTGTGGCATTTAAACAATACTCAATTGGTATTAAGGGTCTAATGTGTGACAATAACATTCCCCATAGCATTACACCACAACCACCAGCCTGCACCGTTGACACAAGGGAGGATGGATCCATGTTTACACCAAATTCTGACTCTACCATCTGCATATTGCAGCAGTAGTGAAGTTTTATCAGCCCATGCAATGTTTTTCCACTCTTCAACTGTCCAATTTTGGCGAGCCTGTGCCCAGGGCCGGATTTACCGCTAGGCAACCTAGGCACCTGCCTAGGGCCTAGCGGCACTCTGGGGGCCCAGATGGGGGGGACAAGGAAGAAAAAAAAGAAAAGATAAAAAAAGAAAAAATCCGGCCCCTCCCCCGACTCGCGACCCCCCCCCCCTTCCCCGCGACTCGCGCGGGGGGAGGGGGTGCCCCCTACCTCAGCATCCTTACACAGGAAGTGGAGAGTCCTGCATTCCACTGTGGAACGCACTGCATGCGCAGCTCTCTACACACACACACACACTTGGATGTCGCGACTATTTGTTCGTTCTGGCCCCTAATCGGAAGGAGGATTTTGGACTTTTGGTTCTTCCCCTTTATGAAACATCCTCACGCCGTCACCATCTTTATTAGCGTGAGTTCGAGTTTCTTTTATGCTTGGGCACTGTTATTTACATCTGAGTACTTTCTCATACATTATGTGTTTTTATTTACTGGATTTGGTCTGTGTGTCCAATTTTGAGTTTTATTAAATTTGATTGTATTCACGTTTTTTATTTAGTTATATGTGTCATCAAGCTTGCCCACATTGTATTGCATCTTATTCTGTCATTTGCCTGTGATTCCCCATCCACTTATTGCTTTCCCTCTCCCATCCCCCTCTCCTTTCTCTCCCTGAGGTTTTCTCCATTGTGGATACATTAACCCTTTGGATTGATCTCTCATCAACTTTATCATTATTGACACGGGATTCAAGCTCCATCAGTGATTTTCAGAGACTTATTTTCATATATACAATCTACCAGTTCATATGATACTTTGATATATACTCTTATTTTGTTTGTGTCCTGGTTCACTAACATATCCTCAGCTATACATTGATACACCACCTGAGGGCTTTAGAGATATTCATTGGCTAGTATTTGTTATTTTCATTCTGTTTCAGTATCCTAGATATTCATTTACTGTTTTTTAGTCTTTTACCCTGTGAGCGCAGTTGGAACCTTTTTATTTCTATATGTGTACAAGGAGGGATTCCTTTGTTCCACCGCTGCTGCAGGTGCATCACGCAGTCTGTTATTGAGCGCATGTATATATCTGTTATTAATGATAAAGGAAGGCACAGTGTGATGAGAGGGACAATAATGGGGGGCCGCATGGTGATGCAGGAGGAGCAGCGTGATGTGCGGCGGCACATAGTTTACCCCTCTACTTAACTATAGGAGTATATGCTATGCTTAAAAAAATATAATGCTATGGATTGTTTCAGGGAGGCGGGGGGGGGAACGTGGTTGGGGTTGGGGGGGGGGGGGGGGGCGTGGTTGGGGCTGGGGGGGGGCCCAAACCAATATCTTGCCTAGGGCACCATGAGGTCTAAATCCGGCTCTGCCTGTGCCCACTGTAGCCTTAGTTTCCTGTTCCTTACTGACTGGAGAGGAATCCGGTGAGATCTTCTGCTGCTATAGCCCATCCACTTCAAGATTCGACATGCTGTGCGTTTAGAGATGGTCTCCTGTTGTAAAACATGGTTATTTTAGTTACCGTCACGTCAGCTGGAACCTGTTTGGACAATTTCCTCTGAACTCTCTGATTAACAAGGCATTTTCACCCAGAGAATTGGTGTTCACGGAATTTTTTTTGTTTTGCGCACCATTCTCTGTAAACTCTAGAGATTGCTGATCTCTTAGGGTGCTCACACACAACAGTTTCTGACATACTGAAATCACCACTTCTGGCACCAACAATCATTGCATGGTCAAAGGCATTTGCATCACATTTCTGTTCCATTCTGGTGATTGGTCTCTACAACAACTGAACCTTTTGACCATGTCTGCATGCTTTAATGCATTGAGTTGCTGCCTCATGATTGGCTGATTAGGTATTTGCATTACCAAGGTACCTAATAAAGTGACCAGTGAGTGTGTGTATATATTATACATTTTATAATGACACATGGACTACTCAGATCGTAGTGTCTCAGCCAGAGCTGAGTGGGCCTTAATCATACACACAAATTCAGGGAGTCTGCTATGTAGTTTTAATCATATAACTTTATTTAATTAACAGTCAGCAACAATCTGTTGTAATTCTGTCCTTTAGCAGTATATTTCCATAGGAAATCTCGGATTTACTAATGTCATTACCAGCACATACATAAAAAGTAATTTTTGCACAAAAACAGCCTGGATTTTATTGAAATTTGCCATCTATATGCTATAGTAATAGAAAATGAATGAAACCCAATATATACAGAGAAATCAGAAATGGCGAGAGATATTTAATGGAGAATGGATCCAACTAAACATAGCGATCAGAGCTGGGCAAAATACATGAAATGTGTTCTCCCTCCTCCTCCTCCCCCCCCCCCCTCCCCTTCAAAAGCAGAGTACAGAGTGAAAAAAAAAAACACAGTAGGGTTTAGCAAACTGCAGTATATAAAATGCATTGTACGGTTAATCGTGATGCTTTCAACTCAAACACACCTCAGTCTGTACAGACCTGCTCTCCAAAAGTGGCACATTCATATAAACATATATTATGGCTTATACCCGGGTGATGAATTTCCTGCATTTTTGTATTGGACTGTACACATCACACACACACACACACACACTTATAATAAGAGGCTGCCATTTTGTGGCTTAAACTCTATAATAATAAATATTGATTTATCAGTTGTGCCTTATGTCTAGGGAGGTCCATAGTTACCAGTGAACTGGTTGGCTGCATTTTCATGTATACTGATTCAGCTAGAAAAATGTCTGTCTCCATTATGCGTAGATAATCGATACACTTAAAAAGGTCAACAATCACCGCAGTTAAACTTATTAATATATATACACACATTTAAATATAATTGAACAGTGCAATTTATTTCACTACAAAAAATACCTAGGTGTATACTTACTAAACTGTGGGCTTGAAAAAGTGGAGATGTTGCTTATATTAACCAATCAGATTCTAGTTGTCATTTTGTAGAATGTACTAAATAAATGACAGCTAGAATCTGATTGGTTGCTATAGGCAACATCTCCACTTTTCAAACCCAGAGTTTAATAAATATACCCCTTAGTGTTGATTATAATTCGTATTTTATTCTGATGTTTCTCCACTTTTATGCCGTTATCTGGGAAAAATATCTACTCACAGAGACGACTGTTCCATGGACAGCAATAGCAACGGCGACACCGGCTTCTTATAAAGAACATACTAACAAATACCAAAGAAAAGGAATATTATAACCAATCTACAAGTATGTTTTCTGAGGAAATACAATTGCAGAATTCAATTGAGCTGAACTGCATCCAACATGCTAAATAATTCTATCATATTGATGTTGACTTTTCCTATATTACTAGCATTGCAAGTAGCATTTGATTAATTTCACCATGTATGTTTTGTTAAATAAATAACATCACTGTGTACATTTTTATGAAGGCAAAGGCATGATATATAAAGCAAACAATTTTTTTTGGTGTTGATTAAATGGAAACTAAGTCATACAGGTGGTGTATGAAATCAAGTGAACAGGAAAGGATGTGGCTAAATAATAGTATGTAATGGCATCTTCATAAGAACATCATGTCTTATAGCGATGCTGGAAGAAATAATGTAGAATTTGGAAATCAGACAAATCCTAGAGATGACCCTATGTTTAAGAGTACGAGCTGTTGTTCCAGAGGTAACTCTCTATGCAGTGTGGCTCTACGGCTCCTGGAAATTGTCCAGGCTTAGCTTAGTAATTGTGATAAATGAACGGGCTTAGAACTTAGATCCAAAACTGCACTGCAAATGCTGTTATGTGCCATCACGTGCCTGCTTTTGGCACATACAGAGATGAAGGGGTGAGAATGGTTCCCTCCCCATCTTCCAGGAGGGCGCAGAGCCTATTTATCCTTGCAAAACACTCTGTTTTGCCACATACTCCGACATGGGGCCTTGTCCTTTACTGTCAATGAAAGACATTTTGGACCTTGCAGTTACCCGTTTGCTGATAGGAATATCTCTAGCAAAACCATTTGTCACATGTGTGTGTATGATGTACTACAGATGTATTCTCACTCATGATTAAACCCATAAATGAAGCAAAGCAGAGCAGCATTTTAGGATAAAAATGTAAAAATTGTGGCCCTGAACTTGGTTGAACTTTGAAAAGACGTTTGTGCAGGTTCCACCGTGCACATTATCGCGTGGATCTGTGATCCCAGAAAACTCGGCATATCTCCCTTTTACAGGGGCCAATCCCAGGGACAGAAAGTGGGCGTGCACCTTAAACTGCACTTGGCAGACAAATAGGCGCCAATTTGTGGTTTGTGAATAACCTATATTGGTTCACGCTGCACCAGAAATTCCAATATACTTATTTAATTCACTGCTAAAAGGTTATGGCAGGTTATATGTATAGCAAATGCACTTAATTTGGAATACAATCGGCTTAACTGAAAGTTAGGAGGTCTATAAACAAATAAGATTAAATATTATTTATTGTATTTTTTATTTATTAGCCAATATTTTCCTTGAAGCAATATGGCCATAAGTTTATTTCTTTTAAGTGTATTGAAATCTCTTAAACAGATATAGAATATAGTCTTAGAAAAACAGTTTATTTAAAAATGTAAGTTCTTTTATTGTCCAATGTTAATGGCCTGTAGTCTTCAGCAATGTGAAAATAATCAGTCAATGACCTCAACAAGAATGACAAAAAATAATCTACATATACACCAGAAAGCCATTGGCTGATTGTCCGACATCACTGCTCCGAGTTACGAAATGGAAGCCAAATAGTTCATAAATAAAATAATCTGAAATACACAAAAGTAAATAACTGCTTTAATAGTACAAAAAAATAACCAGCCAATACTTGTTTTCACCTAAAGAGCAGCTGGCACATTCATTGAAGTACTGCATGTTTTTCTTTGCCCAAAATGCTACAGGAAAGCCCACTGATGCTGACTGAACCATTACTGCCAGGAGAATAAATCAATGCATCTTGGTCACTTCAGACATAATTTGTGACCCAACAATTCTCACTGCCCATAACAGCCTGGTTTCCAAATGTAGAGTGATTTAAAAAGGCACTAGCAGCAGTCACTATTCAAACCCAAATTCTTATCATAGTACAACATTAGCCTCAAATAAATCAGCTAGCTACTTAAATTGCATAATCATTATAATTTGTTTTGGTCTAATTGACACATAAATATTTCCCTTTGATGCAGGTACTCCATGCAGGGGCAAACACAGGATTGGTAAAGGGGAGTTTCCACACCACGCCGCCAGTGGGCGTGACCAGCATGCATGGGGGCGTGGCTATAATTCTAGACAGTGCTTGGCTGCTCTCCAACTCTTCCTATCCCCATAATATACATGGGGAATGCTGTGTGGACTACTGTTAGGTGCACGCAGCTCTCCCTTTTCAAGCAGAGCCGTGTGAAGTAGGGGCAGGGTCCAGCCACCTAAATTATACAGTGCCCCAGGCTTGGAGGGGGTTTACAGGCACTAGGAAACCCCCTGGGTTTGCCTATGCCATGTGATGTATCAAAAAATTTATTAAACGTGCATGTAGTAAGATTTGTTTGCCTACTGCTTGCATTCACCTAATTTGTACTAGCGCTAGAAAACTAAAACCTGCACATATAGTATAAAAAAAAAAATGAACACTGGAAATAAAATGATAAATAAAATATAAATGACATTTGTGACGTTAGTTTACGAACCAAAGAGCGGTACATATCTTGACTCAAATGTCTTCCCAAATGATTTCTATAGAGTATAAAGTTACATTGCTGTAGTGCAGGAGAGCAATCGTCTTCACTATGGAACCATCAGAATCAACCTCTAGATGCACAGCGCCCCCTACAGGGGACCAGGTGTAACAGAGGTCTTCATAGGTAGTGATGGCAATGTGTCTACAGCAGGATAGCTAGGCCTCAATCACTCAAAGAAAATCACCTTCTGAAGGGAAAGTAGGGCAAACATTAAATTATGTTTTAAGCACTAGAGGTAAAGAGATTTTTGTTTTTTTTATACTGGTTATTCGTACTGGCAATAAAACTATGCTCAATATCCACATATGTTGAGTGCAAGGAAAAAGAAATATGATTAAATGACCAATCTTGTAGAGCAGATAATTATTCGGAGGCTCTCTTGTTTCCATAAATACATAGAACTACCAACCCTTAAAAATATAAAAATTTTCTATTGGCAAATATAGAAAAATGTATTGACAACCATTATTTTTACTGACATTTCTGCATTTAAAAATATCTGCATCTTAGGGCAGTTATTTAAAAAAAAACAACAAGCAAACGGTGACCCCATGTGATGGTAAGTGCTTATCAAGCCTCTAAAGCAGTGTTGGCTAACCTGTGACACTCCAGGTGTTGTGAAACTACAAGTCCCAGCATACCCTTCCAGCAATAAGCTGCTATATATTGGCAAAGCATGCTGGGACTTGTAGTTTCACAAACACCTGGAGTGTCACAGGTTAGCCAACACTGCCCTAAAAGTGTGTTTGTTCATTCAAAATACCCCAAATGTGTGTCAGTTTATATATTTCAAACCACTATTTATGCATTTAAAATATTTTAAGAGTTCCCCATGATTAGTTTTGTATGGTTTTTTTCCCTATACTAATAAAATGAAATGTTATTTTGAGTTATAAGTGACAAACAAACCATTTGACTCTGAGATAACACCGGGTGTACATGTTGGCTGCAATTTAGCAGTATCAGTGCAGGACATATTTTAAATAACAGAAATTAGAAGTATTTTTTTTTATAAAACAATAGTAAATTTTCTGATGGTTGGAAAACATTTATATACTATATGTCTGCTCTCTGGGCTCATAGAGGACCTTGCCTGCACATTAATGATCAGAGAATCCAACATACCTACTGCAAATCTTTTTGAAACCCAGATTCACTCAAACGCCACAAATGCCGCCACCATAGCTGTAGTTGAAACGCGTTTTACCTTGTTGACAGAAAATGCGTCAGCGCATCGATGATATTTTTGACAATTATAAAAACATTTCTTGTTCAAAAAAATTCTAAAAATGTCGAGTAAACAACTGGGAAGGAGTCATATAAAGAAATGCATCCAATTACAGTATAGGAAAGTATTTTGCTGTGCATTGTAATCAGTCTCCGGTACATACTATTCATGTCACACGCTTCCACTGTTTTCAAAGGCCAAACTGTGGTACTGGTAATTAGCTCTGACAAAAAAAAACCAAAAAGACAAATGCGCTACGGAGAATTACAGAATTGCTGCACCACCAGCAAACATGCTCACAGCACATCAGGAACACTTACAAATGCATAGCTCGGTAAATGTATGTATGAAAAAGCAGAATAAATATTCACAAGCAATTTCTGCAGACTTCTCTGCGGGAGAAGTTTAGGACATTGCCACAATAAAAGTAATATATCTGAGGTAGAAAAGAAGGGAAAAGATCAGCTCTAAGAAGAGAAGCCGAGGACGGCCTCCAGAGTAAAGTGCCAGCATGCCTATAGAGAGTATCTATTGCCTATGCACAGTGAACGCAGACGATTTGTTAGCCGTGTCTACATGAACATTCAGCTTCAGCTTATCAATTTGATAGGACCAGTGACAGCTTCGGTGATACCTAAGTGATGTCACTGCTTCCTAATGACTTGATTGGCTGCCCTCCCATAAACATTGGTTCGAACCACAAAATGCCCTCAACCGTGCCCAGCCAACTGATACACTCAAAAATAAACCAAATGACTGAACCACGTCAACTAATAATGATACAATTCTGAAGAGGAATAGTTGAAATCATTCTTATCACAACTTATAAATAAAGCAATATAGAAGAGAATAATCAAAAACTTACGATATTGATTTGGGAAAGGTCTACTAAAAAAAAGAAAAAAAAAAAAAGACAAACACCCCCCCCCCACAAAATAAAGATAATCACATACAGGACAAGAGTAGGTTTTCGCACTTCATCTTGAGAGGTAGTGTCCGCTATATACAAGAAGTGTCATCCCCCACTGGCTCTTGTAGGTTATTGTACTATATGAAAAAGTTTACAAATATTGTAAGGGTTACAAAAATAGCTGTTTTTGTAAATGAATCGGATCACGCATTTTTTAAAATTTCCAGTTAAAAGGTTATGCATAATACTGTACAAGGCTGTTGCTAGGCAGTTTTGGATCCCACAGGCAATTTACAACTTGGAGATATACATATTTATATATATATTTTCTATATAACCAGTCTGAGAAAAAAAAAAGTTGATTATTTGTGCAAAGGTAAATGTCAAATTGCCCTTACTGTCAACTGTTAAAAATTTTAATAATCTTTTAACTCATGATGAAAAATACATTTCCTCTTAGAGACCCCACGATCTGGCTTTAGAAACAAAACTGAGCTTGGTAAATAATCTGGTGTCAGGATCCCACCAAGATCTCCATAATGTGGTCCAAGTCATTCAAATCTGTCCTGCAGACCTGCAAGTTGTTGGTGGAGGAATTATTGCACAGTGTATACAGCTTGAGGGGTTCATCCGCAGCAGGCTGCGATCTTGGTGAAATTAAGGAGGAAAAACTAAAATCAGAGTCGTACATAGACGTATCGATGTCATCGAAAATATCATCCACCGATAAGTCTTTTAAGTAACTAGTGGAGCTTGTAAGTTCGAAGGAACCAAACACACATTCTGCTCCTCTGGTGTCCTGTTTTTCACCTTTGTATCCAGTTTCCGGAGGCTTTGTCAGGTCATCCGCAACAGGACCCTGAGCCGGAGAGGGGTTGATGTCTTCAACGAAGTCTAGATCCTTGAGTATGGATGAGATGGCAGAAGACATGTCATCGTCTGTAACTTCCATCAGGCTGTCCACTGGATTCTCATTGGGCCAGGAGTCCCTATTGTAGTCTGTGTTTATTCCAAAAGGCAAATTTAAAGAGGGATCTAAGGAATCATTTCCTGTGTACATTAAACTGTTGGCGGTAAGGTCATTACCCACAATTCCTGGCAGCTGGCCGGACTCCTGCCTCGTTTCCTCCTGAATCTGACGCACTGTATTGGCTATGAGAACAGATCGGTGCAGGTTAGGCTCAGCCAGCAGTTTATAGTTCTGCAGTTTGTTCAGGCACATGCTTAGCACCAGTTGCCTCTGATGACTGTATGGCATATTTCGGTTGCAATCATAGGCACAAGGAGAGTCAGTCATGGTCTCTTTACAATCATTGAACTTGCGCTTAAGTCCTCTACTAAGCATGGGTCTGTTAAAACAAAACGGTTGCAAATTTATTACGCCAAGTGGGATTTTAAACAGCAACTTTAATCAATGTAACATCTGCAATCATATTTAATAACATAGGGCCTGATTCATTAGGGATCTTAACTTAAGAAACTTCTTATTTCAGTCTCCTGGACAAAACCATGTTACAATGCAAGGGGTGCAAATTAGTATTCTGTTTTGCACACAAGTTAAATACTGACTGTTTTGACTGTTAAATACTAATTTGCACCCCTTGCATTGTAACATGGTTTTGTCCAGGAGACTGAAATAAGAAGTTTCTTAAGTTAAGATCCCTAATGAATCAGGCCCATAGTGCAATATGTTCAAATGTGCAGTTACCAATAATAAAGGTTTTTGGTTTTTTTCAGTACAGCAAAATGAAAGCCAACGTCTGATTGGTGCTATGAATTATAGCACATTTGTATACATAAGACCAGCTGTAGGCTTGATATACCAATCAGATGTAGGTCGTGAAACGACAGACACAACAGAAACGTAACCCTCATTATAAATCACAAACTTTAAAGGGGCATATTCAATTTGGTCCAGCGATCGCCATTACACATGGCTGCGCACATAAACTGCCAATACGGTATCGCAACATCGCGGATTTCCCTTCCCAATCCTACGGGGGGCGCGCAGAAATCCGCAGTGTTGCGGTAACGGGAAGTAAGCAGCCGCGTGTAATCGCGATCACCGGACCTAGCTGAATATGCCCCTAAATGTGCCGAGAGATGTCTTATTCAAATTTGTATTGGAAAGAAATATTTTTGTGTCTCCCTATTACATGACACATAGCTCCATTTTAATATACAGGACAGTTGCATCTAATTTGGTAGCGACCACTCTGGCAGTAATTTTCTTTTGTTCGGGAAACCTTATTATGCATTAGTGGTATATGTGGCACAACGAGAAACTTAGACGGATATTCTCTCCTTTCACATGTATCATAGTGCAGGGACAATTTAATAACAAAATAAACTTTCCAAATGTACTGATCACAAAACAAACATTACACAAATATTAAATAATCTGTTTTTACCCTGAACGCTAGAATACATATCCTAGTAGTCTGCTGTTTTCAAGTTGCAGAGATGTGATCTCACCAGCTACAATGTAATTTATCAAACTCAATATAGATGAGCTATTATACTTGTTCTACTTATACATTAGTTAGGACAGGACACATTAGCGATACCCGGGAACTGTTTTATTCAGCCTCAGACAGAATGTGGAACCTGGACATTTCTACTGTTTTCTTAAAATGATATTCTTCTCCAAATAATTAGCCTTAGCTACCTAAAATTGAAAGCATATGTGTGTAACACATCCAAGCTGAGCAGTTGGGACCTATCATTGGAGTATAAGGGGGTGGGGTAGCTACATCTCTCTGCACGCTTCAGTAATAACTTCCAGATTTTATGTAAACTTGGTTCCTGAAAGATTTGTCGCTTGGTTTAAGAGGCACATTATGGAAGTGATTACTTGTACTTTGATCAGACACAAGAACTAAAAAAAAAAAAAAAAAAAAAAAAAAAACCAAACATGTTTACCAGGCACTAAGAGTGAGGCCAACTAAAAATGACATTTCATCCAGACCAACAAGACTGGTCAAGTTATCTTATCCTGCAGAAGACCAGATTTACGAATATGATAAATGCAAACCTAAAGCTACTGAACATTTTGTCCTCGTCTCTATAAAACAGGACAGAAGGATAGCCTACAGTTTGTTCATAATGTGGAGATACAGACTGGTACATTCTGCTTAATATATATTCTTGTTGGGGTCCCACAATGCTCTGTTCTCGGCCCACAGCTCTCCTCACTGTATACCTCTTCTCGGGTGAACTAATTCACTCACTCTTCCTCCAGTACCACCTCTACACTTCCTATCCTGCCCTGATCTCTCCCCTTCTGTACTATCCCATGTAACCAACTGACTCACTGCCATCTTCACATGGATGTCCAATCACCACATGGATGTCCCAACTCTCCCTAAAACTCAAGTTGTCCAAACCAGAGCTCATCACCTGTCCTCCTCCCAAAGTCACCACCTCCCCTGAAATCTCCCTCACCATCAGTCCCAAGCCCGCTGCCTTGGTGTCACCCTGACTCTGCCCAATTCCTCACATCCAGGCTCTTTGCAGTCCTGTTGCCTCCACCTCTTAAATATTGCTAGAATATACCCTTTACTTTAGCCACAAACAAAACTCTTATCCATTATCTTGCTATGTTCCGCCTTGACGACAACAAACGCCTCCTATCTGGAATTCACTTCACCCTCTATCCCTGCTTCAATCCGTCTTAATGGTTGCGAAAGACTGATCTTCCTCTATCAACACTTCACATTTGCCGTATTAATTTGCAAATCCTAAATACATATTACTCTCCCTCACTTACAAATCCCTCTAAACCACCCCCATTTATACATTTAAGAGCCGGTCTTAAAATATTCCCCCTCACACATTCTTAGATCTACCTCTGTGTCTTGCCCATATTTGGTAACTTCTCACTCCAGCAGACAAGACTTCTACCATGCTGCTCCCACCCCACCCTTTGTTGTTGTAATCAATATAGAGAGAGGAGATGCAATTACATTAATCTGTAGCATCTGATTTGCTTAAAGTAGAATTCCATTCATTGTTTTTCAATACCCCCCTCAGCCCAACTATAAGTTTTGCGCCCCAGGCGGTCTGTGAGAAACCTGACGACACCTACAGTCCTTTGATGCTCTGGAGCTCACAGCCCGTAGTCTTCTACTGATTATCAGTACCTGCAGTAGTTGAGCCATGGAGTATTATGGGACAATACGGTGGCTCAGTGCTGGGGTCATGAGTTCAATTCCCGACCATGGCCTTATCTGTGTGGAGTTTGTATGTTCTCCCCGTATTTGCGTGGGTTTCCTCCGGGTGCTCCGGTTTCCTCCCACACTCCAAAAACATAATGGTAGGTTAATTGGCTGCTATCAAAATTGACCCTAGTCTCTCTCTCTCTGTCCGTGTGTATGTTAGTGAATTTAGACTGTAAGCTCCAATGAGGCAGGGACTGATGCGAATGAGTTCTCTGTACAGCGCTGTGGAATCAGTGGCGCTATATAAATAAATGGTGGTGATGACAATAGGTGATGGCAGAGGAGAGTTTCTCCTGAACAGCAGGGAACCTAGGGATGTGCTAATCAGGACTAGTAAACATGGTGAAAGTACAACACATCTCCAGGACTCGAGAGTTAGTCAGTCACATTTAGGAGCCAGAGATGTCATACATTCATGGACCTTAATATAAAGGACGCACAATATTTGAGAACCAGCAATATATATCTAGGTGCATTGGCTACCTGGCTAGTTTTATTTATTTGAAGGCCACTACAAGTCAATGGTACAAATGGCTTGGAATCTAATGACAAAGGGATGGAAGCTATATTAAATTGTTACACCTTCTCCACTTGGTAAATGTGTATTTCCACATATTAAGGAAATGGTAGACGTTAATTACAGTTCATACAGGGCCACGATAGTTAATGTGAATTTCCATGCAGACTCTGTTTCCTGAATTGCTGTTGCCATCCCGGTTTCTCATTTGTTGATCTAGGCAACTTCCTTGGTTACAGCAGCTGCTACCAAAACACGGGGAACAATGGTCCTGTTTCCGGCAATGAGCATGAGGCTAATGAAAAACACTGGGCAACGTTCAGTTACTACAAACTGACAGATAACCACAGGAGTACTTGTGCAGCATGAAAGCAAAAGCCTCCTCTAGGACCAGCTGAGGAAGGAGGCTCAGTTATGATGAATGGTGAAGGTCAGTTAGTGCCAGAATTTTACTGTTTTAAGCTTTCTACAGTGACTGGTTTAGGTTTTGTGCCTCTGTCTTCTGATGTCTCTCTCGTTCCAACTGTACTACACCACCGATAGCAGCCTGTCGCCAATGAATGCTTGATTATTGGAGGCTGATGCCATGTACAGGGAGTACAGCAGTATGGGGCCTTATAGCTATATAGGGCCCCACCAGCCCTGGGCCCAAACAGATTTATTAAGGAAGGGGGCCTCTGCAGTGAATTAAGGAACATAGTGGGCTTCATTTCAAGGCAGCAGTTGCTCCAGAGATATGGTGGGTATGGAGAGGCTCCTGTGCTGAATTAAGGCATGTGGTAGAAAGCCCCTTTGTAGGCAGCAGCTCCGCCTCCACTCCCAAGATGTCAGGGCTCCAAGGCTGCTGCCATTTGCTCGCCTCAGGTCCATATCTTCCTGAGAGAGAGCCACAAGGCAGAGACGCTCCTTACAGCATCGCTTATGTCATGTAATTAATAACGTCACAACAACGTCAATGAAGAGGAGCCGAAGGGAGCCAGCAAGAGGAAGCAGAGGGGTAAGAAAACTGCAGTGGTTAGATACGGGGGATAGGGGTGACTGAAGAGAACAGGGGGAGGGGCAAATGTTAGGTAGAGGATAACTTAAAAATGGAGGTGGGATGAGAAGAATGAAGGGGAGGCCCTGTCTGTTACATTTGTCCTGGGCCCCGTAATTTCTGGTAGTAGCCCTGTCGCTGTTTCCTATGGCTAAGACTACACAAGTTACAGGTATTCTACATACATCTCACCATAGAAAACTATTTTTTGGGGGAATTTACTAGCGAAAAATGTATAGCAGGTAGTAAGAAGTATGCAGCCTGGTTTACAATAGATCTAGAAGTACTAATGAGCATGAGAACCTCCATGTGGATCTCTTGCACTTTACAGAGACTCTCTATACTGCAGGGCCTCCCTCCGTTCACTTTTGAGTGTGAAAGCTCAGTGCAAAGCAACCAAGACCCTGAAACCAGCGCACACGTGGGCCAGTCTGACGATTCCAATTTTGTCATACCTTTGGATCTGGCCATTCAGTGTGTTAGTATGTTCAGAACATGACCCCACACCGAGCCAGTAGAGATAATCTTCTGACCACATTTACACATACTTAACCTTTGGTAAGTTAATTCCAGGAGATCCCAGGCAGGGGGGCGTGGTTGGAGGGGCGGGCGCGGTAATTCGCGTCATTTTGGCTCCGGCTGCCACGACAAAATGCCTTTTTTGTCACGGGGGGTCAGGGCCAAAATGACGCGATTCACCGCGAATCGAGTCATTTTGAAGATCAAGATGCCATATGCGGGATATTTGCCTGCTCTCCCGGGAGCCCTACCCGAATTTCGGGAATCTCCCAAACATTCCGAGAGAGTTGGCAAGTATGCATTTACAGACATGCCCCAGCTTTGGGGCTGCACAGGGCCGTAACTAGGGCTGTGCGACAGGGGGCGACCGTCCAGGGCGCAAAGCTGAAGGGGGGGGGCGCAATTTAGCAATATTTTAGGTTACTTTGGTCAAAATTGAGGGCCGGGGGAGGCTGCATTTGTCTTTCTCACTCCAGGCGCTAGAATTCTAAGTTACCGCTCTGGGGCTGCACAATCAGCGGTATTGGCATATGTGTATGTGTGTGTGTGTGTGTGTGTGTGTGTGTGTGTGTGTGTGTGTGTGTGTGTGTGTGTGTGTGTGACCACTTTTGGGCTATCAATGGCTCACCAAGTCCAGTGATGATGGAGTTTGCAAGATCAATTTACAAAAAAAAAGTTGCTTGGTGCCAACACACAGCTGGAGGTTTCTAAAAGTCATTGTGATCTTGATACATTTGGCAGAAATAACCCTAAACAGGCAAAAAAAAAATTAATTCAATATGAACAGGAACCTTATTACATTCAGCCTCACAAATAATGAGACTTTTGCTCTCTAGTAACTTCTGCAGGAGACACCTGCCAGCAGCGGGTACCTCCGGGTCTGAGGACTCCTTACCTCCGGCAGAGCGGATGGTGACACTTCCCCTCTCTGGCTGCGGCTTCTCCTCGTCGCCCTAATCATGAGACAACGACTGGAAACAGGGGATGGTCTCAGGCACCCAGACCCGTCACCTCACGTCTCCCCCGGGCCGCCCGGCTGCCCCCCGCCCGAGGTCCCCTGCGCACCGGAGGATCCTCTCTGCCAGCACCGGGCATAGACAGTGCGTGAAGGATATTACCCAGCTGATTGACGGCCCCTTGTCAGGTGCGCCGTCTCTGATTGGGTGACAGCGGACGAGGGCAGCACAGCAACCATTTTCTGATTGGACGGATGGGTGGGGACAGGGTGACAAACACGTTGCGCCTGTCAGGCCACCAATGGCGGGGCAGGGCGGGTCCGGTGACGTCAGAGAGTGACGCGGGAGCCTTAGCTTTAGACAGCGCAGCCTGTGGCATGGCACAATGTACTGTGCCTCAGTGGCGGCTGTGTGGTGATGTGTTACACACCTGACACATGTACTCTAGAATAATGCTCCTGGACCGCGCCCCCCTCCCCTTCCAAATAAAATATGTCCCTCTTGTCGGTCTGATGTATCACCCTGTACAAATAAACACATTAATGCCTTAAAAGTGTCTGGTTTGGTTCCTAAAATCGACATAATGGCACCATGACTAGTGTTTGTTGTTAATGTCAATGTTTGGGGACAGTTTTAGCAGTAAATAATACCGTCCATCTGGGCTGGGGGCAGGCGCGGGCTGGCAAGTTTCAGCCTGGGGGGCACACAGGCGGCCGCATCACATGACACGCGATGCGGGCGCGTCACGCGGCCGCATTGCGTGACAAGTGATGCTGCCGCCTGTAATATTCAGCCAATATTGCATCCACGAGGAAGGGGGGGCGGCCGGCCCGAACAGCCGTTAGACTGAGCGGCCCGGGGACCGATGCCCCCCGGCCCAGCCCGACCCTGGCTGGGGGGCATTTGCTCACCTGGCTGGTCCCATAGTGGGCTGCCTTGGGCTGGCTCACTTGCAATTTTTATTTTCTTTAAAATGTTCCTAATAGGCTGCTGAGTGGAGTCAAGCCGGGCTAAAATTTGCCAGCCCTCCCCTGCTGTCCCTAGATATGTTGGACAGTATTAGATTTTCAACATTGTCCCTATTTTTTTTAAAATTGACCATCGGTACAACAATTTATCTTACTTTGTATATAATATACAGTCTGCACTATTTTTTTTTTATCCTCTGGGCTTTTAAAGTAAATATATATTTAAGAGGAGTATTTAAAATGTAAAAAATATATTAGAACAAAGTGGAACATTTCATTATACACTAAAGAGCCCACATAAGATGGCAATCTAACCTTGAAAAGGGCAACATATTGTCCTTAATCTTAGTAATAAGTTAGAAAAATACAGTGAATCAAAGCAATACACACATCTCTGTAATAACACATCAGCAGACATTTTAAACAAGCGATAAGAAACAAATCTGACCATAAAGGAGAAAGCAGCTGGGGGCACATGTTGCTTCACTGATGTAGACAGTTTCGTGGTCACCATCAGAGTCCCCTGGAAGTGATTTTGAAATGTTGTATGTCATTAGAAAAATATAAAACACAAAAGACTGTGGGCCTGAGTCATTAAGGAGTGCAAAGCATAAAAATGGAGTAACTTTGCACCTGGGCAAAACCATGTTGCATTGTAGGGGGAGTTAAACTTAAAATGTGGGGACAGATTTATAGTTGGGGTAGGGCATGTCCTAGATAAACTTTAAATTTCAGTGTAAAAATAAAGCTATCAAGTATTTGTGTGCTACATGCCAAAACAGCCAGTATTTAACTTATGTGCAAAATAATAAACTATCTTGCACCCCTTGCATTGCAACGTGGTTTGTCCCGGAAACAATTTACTACTTTTTATTTGCCTTACTTTTCTTAATGACTCGGGCCCTGTGTGTGTAAAATATGTATGATTGTAAGTACTATCTGAATTTGAGAAAAAATATAGTTTGTTCAAATATTAAATGTCCCTCTGCCAATTAGAAATATTGAGGCACTCATCTGTGCTACTTATGTATTACCTCATCTATTTGCTACTTGCTTCTGTATCCAGCGCTACGGTAGCTGTGACGCCTTAAAAATAAATAAACAAATACAGTCATTGGATAGAGCGGTATAATTGTATCATGATGAAAATAAAGACCAAACAATGACATGAAACAGAAAATAAAAGTCCCATATGAGGTTACATACTACTTATGTACAGGCGCGGGCTGGGAGAGGGAAGCCCGGGGGCACACAGGCGGCTGAATCACATGACAGGGGATGCGGCCGCATCCCTTGTCATGTGATGCGGCCGCCTGTGTACTGATGCGGCCGCATCTGATGTCACGGGGGAAAGTGTTGAATTTTGTATCCGGGGGGCCGGCCTACCCCCCCCGGCCCGAGTTGCAGTCTGACCGAGCGCCCCGGGCCACCCCACCCCTGCTTATGTAATAAGTAAGGCCATCATACATAATAAAGTAGTGGAATAACAATTGTTGCTGCTGGTGGGAAAAGTGTGTGTGGCTACTGTAAAGCAGAAGCACAATCAGCCACCAATATTAGAGACACTAGAGCATACTTACCAACTTTGAATAGTTGGTTTCCAGGAGCCTGTCATGGGAGGTGCGCGTGATGGGGGCGGGGCTCCAAAATGTGCATCATTTTAGACCCGCCCCCTTGACGGCATGACGCGGAACGCGTCATTTGACAGCTGGGGGCGGGGCCGAATGCTGCAATTCACCGGGAATCGCAGCGTTTGGGAGCTCATTTGCCCACTTCACTAGGAAGTGGGGCACTTCCTAGTGAAGTGGGCAGATCCGGGAGATTGCCACACTCTCCCGGGAGTCCGTGAGACTCTCGCGAAATGCGGGAGTCTCCCGGACATTCCGGGAGAGTTGGCATGTTTGTGCAGCTACCAGTAGTGTGGCATGGCTGGATTGAAGAGAGACAGTAGAGGGAAGTGAGATGAAAGATTAGTCTGTAGAATCTTTAGACATTCAAGCTGTTGATAGCCCTTCACCACATACATTAACCAAACTTCTTTCCTCTTCTGCAAAAGGCTTTCATGCTGGGCACTCTTGTGGTTGTACATCAATTTGGGGTAGCTGTGTGACAATTGCAATGGAAAAAGCGCTACAATTAAATCACTCAAACTAATTCTGAAACGAGCAGCTTATAGGTAGAATTCACAATTCAACAGTACAATATTTACAACAATCTCCAACAATTCCAGAAATAAATAAACTAAAAACATGTACAAATCATAAAAATAATAAAAAATAAACCAAATTGAATAGAAAATAATTATAAATAAAATAAAACAAAAAAGAGATAAAATAAAAATAGACAATGATGGAATAATAAATTAGTCTGATTTAAAGACTTCACAGAAACATATAGATGGGAATATTAATCCTTGGGTACATAAATTATACACATATAATTAAGCGTCCATTAGGAATACATTGGACCTCAAAAAGAAATATATAAATACAATGTCCATGTGGAAAATAAAGCACAGTCCCACAATGAATACACAAAATATCCCCAAAGGGGAATCACTCACGATGTGATTATGGAATGTTGACCGCCCTAAGATTCACTGCAAATCCAAATGTAGAGGTGATATAAAGAGAAGAAGCCGGTAACTATAATCACAATATGTCTCTCCCCATACACACGGGACCAGAATGGTGAATATCCGTACTGTCTGCGGTAAAAGTCTGTGATGTTATCGATTTGGTCCAATGGTACTGGTCACAGTCTTATTTATTTCTGGAATTGAGCGCTTTGGGGTTGTTGTAAAAATTGGAGTAGCTGTGTGCCTGATATTTGTCTTTGGTATCATGCTCACTGCTGGACATAGAGGCTGAATATTTGGTTCCCATGTTCACAGAAGTTGTGGCAGCTGCGGCCTCCAAGAAGGTTATAGAGGGCAGCAAAGGAGGAACCGTGATGGCAACAGCAAACTGGGGCAAGCAGCGAATAGAGATCGTGTTCCAGTAGATCGTCGAAACAACCCCATCCTTAAACCCACCTTGTTACGTCTCTGTAATTTCCCAATGCCTTCACACATGTCTAACCATGTTATATTTGTGAGAAGTGGGTTGTGTAGAAGGCAGGGCGCAGAGCTTTTATAAATGCAGCCATTTAGAGCTACTGTCCATAATCGGGGGGGGAATAAAAGTTCATTTTAAATACCTGTAACAATTTCACAAACAAAAATTTCTAGTGACAAATCTTTAAAACCTGGCAGCTCATAGATAGATGGAAACCATATTGCATTCAATTCATTTCTTACTTTAGACACGTTGACGGTAATGTATTAAAGTGACCCTATTACCTACACAGAGCTGAGGCATTTTCATGTGAATGCTGCATATCAATTCAGTGGAAACTAAGGTCTCATCACAGAGACACGAGGCACTTACAATCCATAAAATTAGCCAAATATATGGTTCAGACCAGTTAAGCCCTACTACTGATCCACTGTTTTTTATTTGCATTCTTAAAACCTGGGCAATTGAGTGCAGCTAAGGACACGGTTGAGAGACACTACATACATGACTGGCAGGAACATTGACTATATCATTGTTCTGAAACAGCCTAAGTCTGTGTCTTCACCATATAAAGAACACAATTAAACTTGTAGCTTCCGATGCATGTGTACAAGTAAATAATCATCAATGGGTTTTTTTTGTTCGCCTAGCTATTACAGATTTGTTTTACATTTTTATATCACCGGTCTAAAATTAAATACAATGTATAGGGTTTTGTACTAGTACATCCAATACAATTGGCTTTTTTGACATTTACGATCATGGTCTTTTGCATATTTGCATATGCAAGGAATACCATCTAAAAATGTATAGGACACACCAGGGTACATAGTAAAATGAAGCTGTAAAATTGAAATCAGGAAAAGTACTTGTAAGAGCTGTGTATTTGAGGCATAACAAGGTTCCATAATCCCACAGCCGGAAATAATATGTATCATAGTCATTAAGAGTAACTTTGCTCCCACCAATGATTTAAACTCTAAAATAGTATACAACGAAAAACATAGGTTACCAAGAGTACAAACCTGATATACTAGCGCAAAGAAAGAATGGCAAACGGACACAAAATATGCATAAGAAAATGATTTAATATTAAAATATGCAAACTATTATCTACCATTAAATTAGCTTCCTTGATGGACACCATGACAGACCTAATGATAGGTTAAAGTCTTTATCAGGATAAAGGATAACACCTTCAGAGGATATATAATGTGACTCCTCCACTTCATAGGTGTCTGAATCCATTGAGGAATCACATTTAACGGTAAATATAATTTTCACGTTTCCTCCTAAGGCTCTGCGGCAGCCTTAACAAATTGGATGTACCAAGCAAAATTAACATATGGTAGGCTCAAGTAATAAACACAAAAATATGATGCCAGTAAAATTTTTATTGATCCACAACCTGAAGGATCTCTCTTCCAAACCAGGTATCTCTAAATGACATCACATCCAAGAGATAAGGTCTGGCTGAAGGTGTGGACTGATGACTACACTGCGGCTTTGCAGATCTTATTCACCGAAGCCTGTGCTCTATGAGCCCAAGAGTTTGCCACTGGCCTGGTTGAATATGTCCTCAGGATCTCAGGCACGTCTTGTCAATACCCCTTATAGATCTGTGTAAAGACTTCACAGATCCATCTTGCTAGTGTATCATTGGACGGAGCTTGCCCTTGTCGGACTTCTCCATGAAGGAGGGAAAGATCGTGGTGCCACTAAAGGTCTCATACAAGAGCGGATTCTCTTCATTGCCTGAAATAAATTGTAATATAAGATCATTTGATGACAGTCTTGTGTCCAGAAAGATACGGTATTGATGCCTGGACTTTCAAAGTACTGAAAGACCTTTTTCTAGGCCTTCTTCAAGAAAATCCAGCACCTGTGGGATACGCATGGAGACTGTCTTAAAAGGCTTCTGTCTGCAACAAAAGATGAATTTTCTCCAAATCCTGTAATAACTTAGATGAATGTTGTTTAATGGCTTGCAACAGCACTTCAATTACTTTATCAGACACTCATTTGTGCTTGAGAAACGACCGCTCAATCCTCACTCCATCAAGGAGAGGGTATTGGATTTGGATATAAAAAATGGTCTCACTGGTGTAGTAGGCCTCATCGCAATGATAGACTGCAAGCCATGGTCACCAAGGCCAAAAGGGAAGATTTGCTATCACCTCTACAGCCCTTCTCCTTTTTTTCTTTAGAGTGCGTGGAATGAGAGGAAATAAATACTTGAGATGAAGTTCCAGGGCATTGATTCCTTCTGCTCTGGGATCTCTGTGACAAATGTAAAATTTATTCACCATTGTGTTCTGTCTTGTGGTCATTAAGGTTATTTGAGACATTCCAAATCTCTGTACCAGCATCTGAAACACTTCCTTGAGTAGTGTCCACTATCCTGGATAGATCTAATTGCAGCTGAGATAGTCTGCTGCCATGTTGCCCTTGGCTCCCAGATAAGCTGCTGAGAAGGATATTAAGTTGTTTTCTGCCCATATCATAACTGTTGATAACTTTGCCATTATGGTTTTTCTCCTGGTGCCTCCAAAGTCGATTTATGAAAACCCCCACTGTCCAAATGTCTGAAGAGACCTTGACATGTCTGTGAGAGGTAGAAAGTGTAGGATTGTTAACCAAACTGCTCTCATTTTCAAACTGTTTGCATGTAGCTTCTCGTCCTGTCCCCATATGCCTTGGACCACTTGAGGGTGTAAATGTGCACCCGAACCTCTAGAACTGGAATCTGTTGTTACCACCACCCATTCTGGGTCAGACAATGGTACTCCCTTGTCTTTCAATGCTGGATCTTGCCACTAGAGGGAATTCCTGATACTCCTGGTAAGCCTAATGCCCCTGGTCTAGGCATTCTTGACTGTGGTGCCATTGATTGACTAACTCTGACTGAAGTTTCCTCATATGCCATCTTCTCCATGGCAGGACACCTATTGTAAAAGAAAACATACCCAGAAGACAGTCCATATTGAATGTAGCCACAGTGTTTGAATCAAATGTTTTATTTTGCACTTTCTCCCAGAGTGACGGATTTGCCACTTGCTGTATCTATGTGTACTCCTTGGAACCATTGCTGTTACGAAAGTGTAAGCGGACTTGTATTTATGATCCATTGGTGCTCTGGCAGATAAGAGATCACAGCTTGGTGTTTTTTTTGCTTTTGGGATACACTTTGATTTCTCTGTCAACAGGCTATTGCCAGGTCGGGCCAGGCCGCGACACATTGCTTCCTGAAAGCTGCCACGAGTTCTCTAGAACAAAAATATCAACAATGGTCTTGTACTGCCACTTGAATATGTATATAGGCATCTTGCAAATCTATAGATCTAAATCTATCAAAAAACCTGCTCTTTCTTTGCATTGAGAATAGAACTTACAGACTCCATCCGAAAAAGTTTTGTCCGAATAAAGATTGCTTCTTTACTAAAAAAAAAATAAAAAAAATTAAGATTGGAGTTTAAGCTGGTGATGGGGCTAAAGAAATTATACTCTTTACATCAACATCTGAAAACAGTTGTGCAATGCCTACAGTCACATTGGGGATGATTTTTCCTTGGACTTTACAAAAATGTCTATCTTTGTCAATCTTTGAAATTCTATTTTGTAACTCTTGGATATAACATCCAGCACCCTACAATCCTGAGTAGTTTTTGGCCATAAGTTTACATACTTGGAAATGCTGTCTTCAATAATCTCTGGCAATTGCACTATCCACAAGTAATTGGGAATTTTTTAGTTTCCTTCTTTGCTCCTGAAGGGACGTAAAGTTTGTTGGATGCATTACCCCCAAACTGCTTAGAATACTGCTTACCAGGGCAATACCTTCCGGTCTTCCTTAAAGTGATGATAGGGATAAGGATCTAGTTCCTGAAATCTTCTTAATCAACTTACCTCCAGAAAAACAACCTGCAAAAGGAAACGTGGTTAGCCGATTCTTAGACTGTGGGTTTTCTGACCAAGGACGTAACCAGAGGTCTCTTCTCACCACCCTCCTGATGAAAAGTGTGATTGCATCTAAAGATATCTCACAAAGGAAATCATTCCTTTTCCTCATTAGTCCATACTTCTAAATAAATTTTGATTTTATCCTGCATATCTTTGCAGAAGGTATTCATCCAGATCCCGAGTGCTTGCCACTGCTTCTATATTAAATGATCAGGGCTACCCTTTTATCCCCCGTTCTACAATGCACAGATCATTCGTATTCCTCAAGGGACTCCACTGATGCATATGTAGAGGGCCCTGGTATATCATCCACTTGTAAACACACATGATCTGGTCCTATTTAATCCTTGATTACATGGTCCACAAACCCTATTATGAGTTTTCCTGGTCTTTTTCCCATGGGTTATAAAAGGGTACTGAAGAATCCTAACCATATTAATAGTGACTCCTAGAATGTACATTAACCTATTGACAGGTGCAGCTTGGCTCTTTGAAGGAGACTCAGGGTGCAGTTATACAGTTCACCACAGGTTCCTGTATAGTGCTTGAACTAAAAGTTATGGTAGACGTACCTGGTGCGCTCTGGTGACGAAGAGGAGGCATTCCCTACTCCTTACGCACTACTCTGATACTGTCTATACCCAGCTGAAGACAGAAAAATAAACAGGAAAAGGAGTCATCACATTAAATATCCTCTGGAGGTGTTTTCCTGTCTCTGGTTAGTGGATTTAAAACATTTTTTTTTAGGACGGCAAGGGAGTCAGAGGAGAAAATAGTTTACAAAGCTTTAAGTGATCAGGTTGATACACAAATATAGGATTCCCACATTTAACAAGCAGCCCTCAGGTTGAATCATGCACCTTTCAATTTTGATGGAAGAGATTGGCACAGTCTTTGTTCACCTGGTAGCGAAATGTAAGGCATGTCTTCACAGTGCCATTTTATAGGTCTTTGCTTCTATTACAAGTGACGAACTTTAGACAGTAGGTGGCAATATTACTCTAATTATAACATATATGGGAGACTGATCTACACTAAGTTCTCATAAGATGGGTTCGAAAGTCTGCACCACTTTCTCATATATATTTGTAATTGGATTATCTATATAGGAAGGTGGCAGGTGAGATAAAAGTGGGTTGTCCAAAGTGGACTTCTCCATTTAAAAGCCAAACATAGGTCAAAGTCATCAACTTTATTAGTAAACTAGTAGCACTATACAAGTCTCCACTCTTTGTTTTGTTTTTATGCAGAACAGGGCTGCATGTTCATAGACAGGGAATCCCTTCTGTACATACACCATTGCCGATAACTTGTATATGTAATGTGGCATTATTACAGTGTGTGGTGAAACAAGGTATTGACACCATAACCAGTCTTCTGCACCCTGTGTCTCACAAACTGTGGACTATAAAAGCATATACTTTTTCTAGCCCTCTGGTTCCCCATATTTGTCAATCATATTTAAACATTTATATATATATATATATATATATATATATATATTTTTTTTTTTTTTCTTTGCAAGTAGTTAAAATGTCTGGCAGCTTGGTTTTATCTAGTAGACTAGTCCATTGTTTCAGCCTAGGCAAAAGAATTGTCCACCAGTCCTGTATGAATGTACATCACACCAGGGGGTCTCGTGTTCAGATAGAGCTCTATCTGTGGACATTTTCCCTATGTTTAATTACAAAGAACTGCATTGTGTATTTAAATGTAATGTGTCTGGCTTGTGACCTCACTTATTTAAGCAAAGAGGACAATACCTGTCCCTAATTAAATCAAGAGTGGCTCATCTGCTATCCCTTTATCTGTATGTTTACCTGTGAAAAGGTAAACACAAAAAAAGAACCAGGTCCTGAAACACCTAAGGAGGTAATTTTTTGCCTTTAAAAACCAGCTCCAGAAACAGCAAAGGGGCATTCAATACCAAGTGATAGCTGATGTCAGGCTGACGTTGAGATCTAGAACTCTGACCGACAGGAAAAGGGACAATTGGTCCCTGGAGTACTGGATTTGCCCTGATCTACCTCTCCAGGTCTTGGGGAGCTGTGTGTCTGCCAAAAGCAGAGTAACAGTGACTCAGGACCACTGCCTTGCTGGTAGCTTTAAAAGGAGAGAGGGGGAGAAGCTTGGATGGATAGACAGCAGTCCCTGAAAGTGACTAGGATACTGCTGAGGTGTTTTATACCCTGTACGTTGTCTGTTGCAGACTGTAGTGTTATTTGTTGCAAGTTATTAAATATGTTTATTGCTGTTTGGTGCTTCCATTTTGTTAAGTAAACTTATGTATTTTATTTTGGATATTTGCCTGGGTGATTTTGAACCTTGGATAGATACCAGGTAGGTCTGCTGTGCGGGACAGGTTATATTAAACCCGGTATCATCACAATCAGCAAGGTGCATCATTGAGCTGGAAAGACCTACAGTGAATGTGGTTATGATTAGATGGCCATAGCAAAATGGCCAAAACTACCATTCTGGCTAGTTTGAGTTCCCATGCTGAAAGCGAATTTCTTTTCCTTCTGTGAAACATAACTGTTCACTATCAAGTAACCATGGGAGCACTTTTACAAACTGTACCACCCCTTAATAATGAGTACAATCAAATGGAGCAGCCCCCGGGGCTCTGGCTAGGGGAAGCAGCAAGTTTGTAAAACTTACAGTGCAGCTTAAACGGAGCATGTCAAACAAAATAGCCACGTTTTTATTTGCATTTACTTTAGAATTGGAGATCATTCACAGGTAGCATGATGGAAGAAAGTTTAAATAAATAGGTGTTTAAAAAGGAGAAACCTTTTTAATTGTGGGGAAGGAGGCCTGGAGAAAATCTATTCCCGAGCCATACATTTTGGACTTCTCAGCATCAATTGGTGCAAAGAAATCATTTTGCACAACACTTGGTGGATTCCAAATGTGCGGAACTGGATGCCAAGGTAGGTACCCACAAAGGAACAAACAGTACTACTGGTAGAAGATCAGCCAACTTAAAACAAACAAGCTTGAAAATAAACATTTAGTTATAAAAGAAAATAAGTTACAATAAGAGAAGTTCAGAAAGAGCAGTGTTTATTATGGAACTATGTTATACTTAAATATACATTTAAACTACATTCACTGCAAAAAAAATAAAAATAAAAAAAATGTATGCACAATATTACAGGCAAGTTATTTGTACAAAAAAAAATATCAATATAGTTACATTATTAGTATGCAACTATATTAAATATATATATACATACACACACACATAGATACACAAGGACCAAGTGCACATACCATAAATGGAATTCTAAACACTTAAAAAATAAAAAAGCCAAGTTGCAGGATTTCAGGGACTGCGATTGGTTTAAAGTTAAAGTTTTACAAAGCATGGAAGACTAAGGCACCTTGATAATTCCCTGCCATATAGCCTTATTTCGGAGACTAAGAAAAAAAATAAAAAACAAATACATGGCTATATAATGGTGTTCTAGCCTAGGTTTTGAGTTTCACTCAAAATACGGTTTGTATAAACATACATTTTTGGATTATAGGGAGAAGGAAAAAAAAGAAAAAAGCATGCATGTGAAGGTCACAGTTGGACAACAGGCCACATGCAATACTCCACGTTAGCTCCGTGCAACAACAATTTTTGCTTTGGATGTTCTACACCAGCGTTTCTCAAACCCAGTCCTCAGGACCCCCTAGCAGTACATGTTTTCCATATCTCCTTGCTGGAGCACAGGTGTGTTCATTACTGACTGACACAGTGTAGCAGGTGGTATAATTATTTCACTGGTCACCTGGCAATCCTGCACTGTTAGTGGGTCCTGAGGACTGGATTTGAGAAACACTGTTCTACACCAATACCGGAGACCCACGGGGGAAAAAAAAAAAAGTTTCAGAATGCAGTTCTCAGGGCTTCACTAAGCCTAGGTACACACTACAGGTTTTTCACCCGATTATCGGGCCAATCACACGATGAACAACGGTAGGTTCAATATCACATTAGTGTGTACATGCCAATGAGCATGTTATATTGTTTTCAAAGCAAATCATATCGTTTGGTTTTGGAAACAGACCAAAAATCTCAATAAACGATGTCAGTCAAATTCTGCAGTGTATGCACTCACTACCAGCAGTGTCCATCGATCTCTATGGAGTGTGCAGAGTCAAGGGGGTAAATGTATCAAGCTGAGAGTTTTCCGGCGGGGTTGACAAACCAATCAGATTCTAGCTATTGTTTATGTAGTACATTATACAAAACGATAGCTAGAATCTGATTGGTTGCTATAGGCAACATCTCCACTTTTCAAACCCGCCGGAAAACTCTCAGCTTGATACATTTACCCCAAGAGCTTTTCAGCCGATGGTTATGACAGATGAAGAGCAATCTTGTAAAACGTGTATAGCCTGTACACATGACTTGGCATGCTGATCGGGACTTTCAATTGTTGGTAAAATAGTCAATATGGCATCAAGAGAAATTTTGTGTAGTGTGTACCCAGCCTAAGAAGAAGTATCAGGTCAGTCAAAGCTTAACATTTAACTGAGAGTGCTTCTTTAAACCCCAGCAGCTATGATTTCCGAGAACTTTTGTATCTCTATATAGTTTAAGCAGAATCAGCTCATCTTCAAAGTATATTTCCTTTAACGTGACAAATTTAGATTAAACAGTTTTTATTTGAACAAATAATACTTGAGAAATTAATTACAAATGTATGGTTTATTCTTTAATGAAATCGTTTAAATCTGGGGGGGGGGCAGCGGGGGAGGAGTTACAAATGCATTGCAAGACCATTTAACTGAAAAAAGGATTTCCTTGCCACAGAAGGAAAAATAAAATTAAAAAAATAAAACTTTAAAAACAATCCCTGTACATATATATGTTCACAAACATAGGAGATCCTTAGGAACTAGGATGGTGAATACACTCTAGAACGAATGTATAAGTATGTGTTATGCATAAGTCTGCTTTCATGTATAATTTGTAAAGTCCCAGGCGTTGAATGTGTAAACAAGAAATGATTGGTATCTGATATATGCTCAATAGATGGATGTGAAAGTGCCATCACATTTATAAGACATATATAAACAAGTGACAGCCAACCTCACCAATTTAAACGCAAAAAAAAAAAAAAAAAAAAAAAAAAAAAAGATTAAAATTGTATATATAAATCCAGTCTGATCAGAGTCTGTCATTCTCTTAAGCAACTTAATGTAAGTAATAATATTAATACCATTGGTACATTATCACTAACAGCAGGAAAGAGCAACTATTCCAAGACCACAATTTTCTGTGAGTTGCAGTTCAATTATAGCAGAAACAAGAGAGGTTGCCTGAGCCCAAGATGCGATTGTTGAAGAAAAAATTAATAATAAAAAAAATAATAAATTCAATAAAAGCTATAAATATTGCATTCATACAAAAAGTACAGGCTCTGTATAAAAATAAATACTTCAGATTAGTGTAGTCCTAAAAAGGTGTAAGTATATATAGATATACATAAAACAGTCTCAATACATTTTTTCCTTGTTGGAATAAGAATGTTTCTCTTTCCCCAAGTATGGCTTATACATGGAATGAAAATGGGTAACCGTTTAAAGAGAGTCAAATTATTGTTTGAATACAGTTTGGCTGTTCAATGTGGCTTTGTAGGGAGTTCACCATTTTCAGTACAGTAAGCATATTACTGTACATGAAGACGTACCTTGGTGAACATGGCTGCCTTTGTCAACAGCTATACCGTTAGTTGCTTTGCCACTTTTAGAAAGTTTGTGTCCATTTTAAAAACACGATAGGTATGTTGCCTAATTACAACAGAAATTGGCTCGACTATAAAACATAGATAACACTTTATCCCCATCACAGAGTGATATGGATAGGCAACAAATTTCCAACAAGCAATGATTTTTTTACTTCTTAACAGCCTATACTAGAGTTGCCAAACCGTAGACTGAAGTTATCATTGAACGGCTATTTATATTTGGGGGGGGGGGATTTAATTCAATTTAGAACAGACATGGAAAACTAAAATGATACTTCGAGGATGCTACCAACATACATCTCATTTAACATGCTAAATGGGAAGTATGACTTTTTAACCAAAGTTTTGTTCAAGAACATATTCTTTAGGTCTAATGAAAGACAGTCTCAAGATTCCACAAGAATCTCTACAATATGGTCGATCTCGTTAAGCTCTGCTTTGCAGTGAGTTGGTGTAGCTGCTTGAGGGGATAAGGTCTCAAGCATATCGCAATGACCTATTTTTGAATTGCCCATCATTCCTGTTAGTACAGTATCGAGGTCATAGTAAGAAGTGTCAACTTCAGAAAACAGATCTTCCATGGAGTTTGTGTTTCTATTTTCCAAGGTTTCGAAAATATGGTCTATGGATTTTTGAATGTTTGCCCTATTTTCGTGCGGGTTTTCAGTCTCCCAGAAGCTGGCCGACGAGTTTTGTAATGCTTTTACTGAGGTAACCGTCGGTAATTCCGCAACCTCCTCCGTCTCTTGCACCTCCAATTCTTCACTGTAAGTGATGTAGTTTTCATCAATAGGTTTTTCTTCATCTTGCTCCTTAGAGGAACGACAGAGAATTTCTGTCGAAACTAGACGATCCAAAGGGGGATCGGCTTGTTGTTCAAAGATCTGCCAGCTGCCGTCTTGAGTCATCTCCTCTTGTATCTGCCTCACGGTGTTGGCGATCAGCACGGAACGGCAGAGATTAGGTTCTACCAACATGTGGCACAGCTGAAGCTTCACTAGCGACATGTCCAACAGTGACTGGCGTTCTAGAGTGTAAGAAGGTACAGATTTCAAGTCGGCCAAAGACTCATCGATTTCTTCTGGATCAAGGCATTTTCTCTTAATTCCTCGAGTAAACATTGTGTCCTATAAAAGGGTTAAAACAAGCATAAATGAAGAGTCAAAAACAGAAGAAAACAAAGCACTGAAAACAAAAATAAAAAAAAAGACGACAAAAAACATTGAGATTGATAGCTCATGACAGGCTAATGAACTATCACAGAAACCAATATATGTAGCCCGATTATATAACGCGATGCACAAACAAAAGTCCTAACATTGGCACGGAAAAAAAAAAATATATATAAATAAAAGTTGCATGACTCAGTAGCATAAATAAAGACAGGCTGTCAATGCAAATCACAACCACTTAATTTCTAAAATAAACGTATACCTCTTGAGAAGGCAATTACAATGTTTTCTTCGTGTGTGTACTGCGTCACATTGTAGTATAGAAAAGTGGCATACAACTTTGGTCCTGTCCATTTCTAGGCCAATGACAAATAAAGTCTGCACTGGAGAATGCATTGATGCTTTAGAAATTCTTGATCCACTGCACAATTAAGCACTATGGATGATCCTCAAATGAGAAGCGTTTTTTAAATGATAAGACATCAGGAAACGCCAGAGTCTTAACTCTGCACTGCACAGAAAATGAAAATATACCAGTTAGTGCAATATTCCTTGATCACAGCATATGTAGGAAAAGACAAAAAACACACACACAGGGTGATTAAATGATACAAAATAGAAGAAACATAACCTTGGAATTGGAGACCACTAGCTGAAAGTCAGTAAAAATGATGAGATCCAAGGTGCTGATACCAAGTCACAAACAGCAATGAATGTCCGAATGTTATTACTGCATAATGTGCGGTGATCATAGCCATTCTTTTGAATGCATCTTCAGAAATCTGAAATCTCTGCCAAAGGGACATATTGCCTATATAGCGTTGTGTGAATGGAACAAAGCTTATCCTTAGTTCTCAGTGATGTCATTTGGGGGTTGATTTACTAAACGTTCTAAAAAAAGAAAAGGGGAGGTGTTGCCCATATAAACCAATCAGATTCGAGCCATCATTTATCTAGTACATTCTAGAAAGGGATAGCTTGCATCTGATGGGTTTCCACTTTTCCTTTTTAGAAGTTTAGTACATCTAGTCCTAGGCCTTAGGGAATAGATATGCTGCACTCTGTTGTATATTTCACAGGGCTAAGCTGTAATGTTTGATTTTATGAGGCCACAACCTGGCGATTCATCACTTATGTGCAACACACCACTGCAGTCCACACAATTAAGAGACTTGAGTGTGAGACGTTGTGGCGATTATGTATTGCACCTAATCAGTGTTTGTTGCTGTTCCCTGAATATTCATATATGAAAATGTGTATATTGTATGCAACCTTGTGATGTAATGTCAAAGTGTGCTTTGCTGACTGACATAAGTAACTTGTGCAATTGACAAGGGTCTTGTGAAAGAAACCAGGCCCAGGGACAGATAGCATCTCTAGGGATTTACAGAGGATGTGTAAAACAACCTTGTCAGCCAGGCAGAAGTGAGAAATCCTGCCCTTTGAAGTTCCAGACCTATCTCAGGACATCAAGAACTCATTTCCAAAATACCTGTGTCATTATGGGAACCCATCTGCCCTGACAATGAGAGTAAATTTCCAAAAGGTGGGGGGTGAGAGCAGTTTGAAAAGTTAAAAACCGTTGCCTGACCCAATAATGTTGTGCATTCTATGGAGAGACCTGTCCAGGGGTTAGGATGTGCCATCTTTCCCAAAGTGTACTCCTTTCATGCCAAGTCTTAAAGTAGTAAGTTAGTGACTCTGGTGTTATGGCTTATTTTATTTCTGAAACTTATTTGTGCAACTTATTTTGTATGTCTTGTTATTAACTGTTTTGTAATAAAGCCTTGGAAACATTTTTTGGATTAAATACATTTAATCTAGCATATTCTCCGTGATTCTTTGTGAACTTACGAAGCCAAGTGAGGCACGTGCTACATGTGTATGTGATTTAAGTGTGTAATATTAATAAGTTGTTTTGGTGCACATAAGGACTCCATAGTAAAAGGTGTATTCATGGGTAAGTGACCAAGGTAACTCCAATCATGGCCAGCTGTTTCAGAGAGCATGTATTTGAGACAGGCTGGGCGTTCGTGACAGATGTGGACCCTGGATAGAGCAGAGAAAGCCTCTTCACTGGACCACTACTGAGAATAAAAGTCACACAAGCAAATGTCACCCATTCATTGTCTTACAGTATTTGCAGGTAATCCACAAACAGCATAATACATGAATTGTGGATTTTACATACCATTGTGCTTCGATAAGACAAATTGCATTCATGTGTGTATGTACATGTATAATCCCCCCCCCCCCCATACATGGCTTTTAGTAGATACAATATATTATGACACTTTGTTCTTGGACTTGCATCCCACATGTTTTGATCAAAAAGGCACATATCTGACGATCTACATTTGCTGCAATGCATTTAAAGTGAAAATAAACTAAAAATAAAAAAAATGAAAAAACACATTTAAAAACAAAAAGCATGTAAGAGGATTTGGTCATAGAAAAGTGATAAATGGACATTTGATACTGACTTACATCAGTTCCACAACCTCAGCTGAGAGTTGCTACGATTTCTTTCATAGTGGGCTGTACTGCGCTGTACATACAGAGGGCAGAGAAAAAAAAAAATACAATGACAGTAATGCTTTCTCTAGATATGCAAACAGGTAAAGGAGGTGAGAAGTCTATTGTGGCATACATTGCTCTTACAAGTTATTTACGTACCTACATGTAAATAACTTACCACTTGCAAATTAAGTATGTGAGACAGCCTTTAACAAAAAGATGGGATCGTGCAGTACGCAACTGCTGAATAATTTGGAGAATAAACAGAGCTTTTAGGACATCCGCGGGAAAGTAAGTTTTTATATGGTTTACACTCATAAAACATCAAGTTTTTCAGGTTTAGTTTCACTTTAATATACTTGCAAACATTCACGTTGTCAGTTCAGTGCACAGAAGTGTTAAAAGGGAAGAGACACGAACACGTACAATACATGGTATTAGCCATGAAAGTAATGCACCTATTCAAGCTAGGATTTTGCTTGAACTTAACCAGCAGAACGGTCAGATACGCTTGGCTTTGTTTATCCCCTTGTAAAGCACATGGTAATATAGAAGTCACGGAGCCTTAATACAGTATAAGCTAAGGACAGCAGTGTAGATAAATGGTTTTTAAAGATTCGTTAATGCTGTGATATATAGCATAGGCTACAGTGTGAACGGGAGGAACAGTGACCAGAGGACTAAATGATCCCTAGGCCCCTGTGCTTTACAAGCAACAGACATCATCAAGGTGGGCTTGAAAAACGCAAGCTTGCTGCTAGAATGAGAAAGTCCTAATGATGAGAGAAATGCAATCCCCCCCCCCCCAAAAGACAAACAAACCCCCTCTCTCAATTTAGGCATGTGACTCCCCACACTATTAATATACTCACCGCCTTAGCATTTCAGTTTCTAGGATTCTACCAGGTTACGGCCTGGAGTTCAAATAAAAATAGCTCTTTGCAGGGGTTGTGAGCTGGATATCGATCTCAGAGGTGCTGATCCATTGTGCAACATGATGTAGCACATGCCCTTGTGCTTCAAACTCCCATTGTCCCATAGATTGTAAGCTTGCGAGCAGGGTTCTCTCACCTCTCTGTCTGTATTACCCAGAATTGTCTTATTAATGTTTGTTCCCAATTGTAAAGCGTTACGAAATTTAATGGCTCTATATAAATAAATGATGATGATGATGTGCGGTCTCAGCAGGGGGCTGCAAACTGCCACGCCCCCTGTGGTCTAACTACTCAGATTTATGGGGGGGGCGGCTGTCTGGGATTTGATTGGTCCTCTAAATAACTGCACAAAGGGTGGCGGTGGCAACTCAGTGTCATCACAAGGAGCAAAAGGTATATTTAAATCAAAGTAACTGTTTTGGGACTACCCCCAGATGTTTTTTTGAAAGTTTGTAATAAAACTGGTAAGACAAATTTAATTGCCATGTCCCTCAAATGTGGTAGCGTTGCAATGCCTGCCTGAACAGCTCAGAACAGTAGACAGTACTGTCTTTACTTTTTCAAGGCAGCCTTTTTTAAATATTTTGTATAAAGCTGCCAAGGAATCAGGTTACATGCGACATAAACCGGAGGCTACACCATAGAAAATGTGCTCCATAAGACATCTGTCCCTGCGGAAATCACAGGCAGCGTTCTGTTCTGCTGTGTGTCCAACATATAGAAATAAAACAGAACTATTTTTATGGAATTCTGAAGACGAATATTTTAATGAACAAAACAATTTACAGTAGCTGTAGACATAGTATTGTCATTTGGCCAAGTACTGCGGGGAATGAGTGGTTGTTTACACCAATCAGCCACAACATTAAAACCATTGACAAGTGAAGCGCATAACATTGATTATCTGGTTACAATAGCACCTGTCAAGGGTTGGGATATATTGGGCAGCAAGGGATCCGAGTCTTTCACAAGGGCCAAATTGGCATGGCAAGATGACTGTGTTAGAGCATCTCCAAAGCGTCAGGTATGTGGAGGTTCCTGGTATGTAGCGACTAGTACATAGTGGCACAATGGTGAACTGGCAACAAGTCAGGATCATTGATGTGAGTGGGGAGTAAAGGCTAGCCTGACTGGACAGAAGAGCTATTGTAGCACAAATTGCTGAAAAAGTTAATGCTGGCTAGATGGAAAGGTGTCTGAACACTCTGCGGTCACGCAGCAACTGTGATGCGTTTGTGTTCCGAGTCCCCATGCCAACGCCTGTTTATCCGCCTACAATGGGCACACGAACGCCAACACTGCTATGTTACTTTGACACGTACCACCTACCTAAATATTGTTGCCGACCAAGTACACCCATTCATGGCCACACTATTCCCTGATGGCAGTGGCCTCTTTCAGCAGGATAACGTGCCCTGCCACACTGCAAAAATTGTTCAGGAATGGTCTTCGGTATTGACTTGTCCTCCAAATTCCCCAGATCTCAATCCGATTGAGTATCTGGGGGAAGTGCTGGAAAAACATGTCTGAACCATTGAGGCCCCACCTGGCAACTTACAGGACTTAAAGGATCTGCTGCCAACGTCTTGATGCCAGATACCACTGGAAACTTCAGAGGTTTTGTGGAGCCCATGCCTCGGTGGGTCAGAGCTGTTTTGGCAGAACGAGTGGACCCTAAACACAATATTAGGCAGCTGGTTTTAATGTTGTGACTATATGTTCTCCCCATGATTGCGCGAGTTTCATCCGGGTGCTGTGGTCTCCTCTCACACTCCAAAAACATACTAGTAGGTTAAGTGGCTCCTATTAAATTGACCTTAGTCTCTCTGGGTCTGTGTGTATGTATATGTTAGGGGATTGAGACTAAGCTTCACTGGAGCAGGGACTGATGTGAGCGAGTTCTCTGTACAGCGCTGTGGAATTAGTGGCGATATATAAATAGCGGATGATGATCGATGTATACTTTATTACAAATTAAGACACGGGTTGACCAATACAAGAAGTCAGTTAGTAATGTTGCCACAATATTTTATCTTTATTTCAATTTCAGATGGTCAGCTTTAGAGATAGCTTCTATGCATTTTAATGGGTGCAATCCAACAATGCCTTACTGAGACACTGTTTGTTCCAGATATCCAAGTAACCTTTGCAAACATTTTGTGCTGGAATCTTTTTGGGGAATTTTCTATAATTATCACATAATTCTGTGATGCCATTGCAGCACGTATCTGGATTAAATATGTTCTCCTGGTGCTACATATTAGAAAAATAAGTGTGCAGGAACTGGATTTACATTGGAAACAGTGACAGATACCTTGTGCAACTATATGGCAGCTGGAAACTATACCACCAGAGAGAGATTTCTGCATACCTGTTACAAAACATAAGACAATTAAAAACAGGCTCCAAATGTAGCCTGGAAAATATTAGATGGACAATTTCCCTAAAACACAAGTTACCTTACATAAAAAAAACTATTAATAACATTCAGCTATAAATGTAAAAGTTTCCATACAGTGATAAAACTTGTGATATTTCACACTGTATTAAACAGACATCATGTAGCCAAGTGCAAGCCATTTTCTAGGTCAAGCTTGGCCAACCTGTGTCTCTCTGGGTGTTGTGAAACAAAGTCCCAGAATACTCTGCCAGCTACTGGCTGGCAGAGTATGCTGGGGCTTGTAGTTTCACAACACCTGGAGAGCCTCAGATTGGCCAGGCCTGATCTAGGTTATCAAGCAATATAGGCTGGCTGCAGTCTCTTCCAATGATATTGGACAGGAAGGCTGCTGCGCGTTGGAAAATATCATCCTTCAAAACGTAATTTGTCAAATATCTTCAGTTCAGAGAAGCTCCTGAAACCTTTACATATATATCTGTGAAGGTTATAAGTGGCAATTATATAAACCAACTTGTGTTTTAAGATTAGTGGTCCTTTATCATACAGTGCCGCTAAAATGCACAACTACAGGGGCAGACCCTAAAAAACATTCACAAACTCTCCCTACTTGTAAACGACACAATAGTCTTCCCCGTGACTATTACGTTGCATTCAGCAGTTAGTACTATGACAAACTGCAATTTCAGGACAAACCAGGAAGTGATTTTCATAAAGTTACAAAAACTTCACTCCACTCTTCTATGTTTCTAGAGCAACAGAAAGACATGCTCTAAGCAGGCAGAAAAACTAAAAAACTAAATGGTTGGTTGTATGTATGACAAGCTAGGAATTTAAGCTACGATAAGCAACTGCACTCACATCCAACACGGGCCCAAAACTAAAGTTACACGATAAGCTAGTCTTAAATATGTACAAAGAGGGAGATTCAATTCAGCACAATGTGTCTCCTGAACAGTCCACCGAGACACAGATGCTGAAATCTCTGCTCATTTTTCCTTGCATCACATAGAGTTGTGTAGAAAGATGAGCAGAGATACCTTACCATAATTGGTGTTAATGTGCGCATCCGAACATCTAAGCGTTACCTCGCGCTAAACTGAATATCCCCCAAAGAGAGGGATGTTATTTATGCATCTTCTGTAATAGACTGAAGAACGTTAACCCACCTAAAGGTAGGTACACACTACAGAAATTTCAACCAACTTTTTATGCCGAGCGATTTTACATGCGATCGATGGTCCGATCGCTCGGTCCATGGACTGTATACACACTAGCCTTGTTCAGGACGATAAAGGGAAGAGCGGATGTCCCTTTAGCGACTTTTTACAGCCATGTTGTCGTGAGCAATGACTGTAATTTCGTACTCACTGTTGTGGATCGGTCGGAAACTTATACACACTACACAATGGAAACGAAATTGGAACGAAAATATTAAACTGTACGACCAACCAAATGAGGCGACAATCGTCCATTTGGGCAGACTTTCGACCATCGCGTCACTACACACACTGATCCGACTTTTGAATGAGCGGTCATATGTCGGATGATTGAGCTGATTTTTGGATGAAAACAGTGTAGTGTGTACCCAGCTTAAGAATTTAGTGTACCCAGTCATCTGTTGCCTACATACATGGAGGTCACTCTGTAGGGTAAACTAATTCTCAAGGTCAATTCTAATTTCTTTTTCAATACTCTTCAACAGGCGGTCTTATAATTAAATGGAAAGAGCACTGCCAGTTTAGGCAATACACCTTATGTTATATAGGACAGTGGAAGAACTACCATTGGTGCTGCAGGTGCCCTTGGAGATAATGGTGACTGCTGCACGACAGATGCAGGGGGTCGGATTTGAAGAGCTGTGGGCCCCGGTTCTCTCCTCCCTGCAACAGGGCCCACAGCTCGCTAGTTCCGCCTCTGATATAGGGGCAGCACTGAGGAACAGAGGTCAACATGGCTGCTTCAACGCTGGAGTCATGGGTTTGATTCCAACCAGTGCCCATACCTGTGTTAAGTTTATAGGTTCTCCCTGAATTCACATAGGTTTCCTCCCCACACACTCCAAAGACTGGTAGGCCAATTGGCTTGTGCCAAAATAAACTTTAGTCTGTGTTGTAGGGAATATAGATTGTAAGCTCCACTGGGGCAGGAACGGATTTGAATGAAGAAACATTCTCTGTAAAGCACTGCTGAATATGTAGATACTATAAGTAACCATTAATAAATATTATGATAATAATAGCAATACTTTACAGATTAGTGAATACAGGTTGAAGGTTACCGAAGCAGGTTAGAACTAATCTAAATACGACTATTTGGAGGATATATACCCCATATCTACAATTATTTATTGAATTTACACTGAAATTGACTCAAATATATTTGCTTTATGGACTGCATTTAGTATCAAAATATAGGAATAGTTCTCTGTAGAGAGAAAGCACACCACACATTGAAAACAAAAAAGTGTTATGGTGGCTTAGTGGTTAGCACTTCTGCCTCAGGTCTTGTCATTGATTGTCTGTCTGTTGTTTCATGACAACAATGTGTGCACGGTAGGTTAGTGGTTAGCAATTCTGCCTCACAGCACTGGGGTCATGAGTTTGATTCCCAACCATGGCCTTATTTGTGTGGAGTTTGTATGTTCTCCCTGCGTTTGCATAGAATTCCTCCTGGTGCTCCAGTTTCCTTCAACTTCAAAAATATACTAGTAGGTTAATTGGCTGTTATCAAATTGACTCAGTCTCTGTGTGTGTGTGTATATGTTAGGGAGTTTAGAACTACGAAATTATTGCCCCTATATGAAAATAGATGATGTATGGCAGGTTTGTATTTGTTATGATCGCAGGTTCTTTAGCATATATTTATGTACCTTTTTTTATTGTATAATGTTTGACTTGAAAATATAGTACACATAAAAAAAAAAAGACAAAGTATAACCTGGCTCCTAGCACCAAATGTGTCCATGTACTGAGCACACAGAGGATACTGCTGGGGGAGGGCGGGGCCTGGTGACGTCACCGCATAGCTGCCCGATGACTAGAGAAAGGGCAGGCGCCATCTTGTAGTCCATTGTTGCACTCTCTCAACCGCGTCCATCCCGTTACCGAGGAGGTCAAAACCTAGAATTAACCCATAAGGCGTGTAGAGCACGGCAGCAGCCAGTGACCGGAAGCTTCGGGCCGGAGCATCCCACCGGTCCTAACGTTTTCCGTGCTCACACAGCCCCCATGGCGTCCCCCCTTTTCCGGTCCACTTACCGTGAGATGTCAGCCCGGCTCGAGTGAGAGCGGCATACACTCGGAGGAGTCGCGGCGCGTTGGTGAGACCGGTATCAGGCTCGTTCTCCGCCAGACGACTGAGCGAGGACCCGGCGGCCGCCTCACCTCCCGCTCTCTGCCAACAAAGGGGGAAGTGGTCCGTCCTCAGCGCCGCCCTCATTGGCTACAGCCAACAATGTGTTGCCATGGACACCCCTGACCCGCCCCGCTCTTTCATTTGTCCTCAAGAAGAGGCACAAGGTTCGAAACTCAGCGGGGAGTCAGAACGCTGACTCTCGGGGAGATAGACACTGCATTGTGCTCTCTATAGTAGGATCTAGTGTCTTCAGAGCAGGGATTCCCGACCTTCTTCATGTCAACACACACTGACCTCGTTATTAAGATGTTTGTTATACGCCTGTGTTAAAATATCAGGATAAATAAAATTTATGCTTTTACATCTCCAGAATCCTTGGCTATGAAAGAGTATATTAATAAAGCTGCAAGCCTATGAAAATGTCTTTTTTTTAATAAAATAAATCATTCTGGTTACTAGTAAGAAGACATTGTTTTGCTTTATTTTCCTAATTTTTTTTCTCTAAGCTGCTATTGTTTAGTTTGCTAATTGTCTGTGATTACCATGGCAACCACAGTCACATGATATTATGACATTGCAATGCCTCTATTCTCACCATTTTCCTTTGTAGCACAATCACAGTTATGTTTTCTGTGGCTGGTGCAAAGGTGCATTTATGTGGATCGATGCATGGTTTGACATGTGGCATATACACTATATCATCATCATCATCACCATTTATTTATATACACTATATGGACAAAAGTATTCGGACACTTGACCAGTACACCAACAGGGACTGTAATGACATTGTATTCAAATACATATACTTTAATATGGAGTTGGTCCCTCTTTTGCAGCGATAACAGCTTCTACTGTTCTTGGAAGGCTTTCCACAAGATGTTGGAGTGTTTCTGTGGGAATTTGTGCCCATTCATTCTGTAGAGCATTTATGAGGTCAGGCACTGATGTTGGACGAGAAGGCCTGGCTCGGAATCTCTTTTCCAGGTCATCCCATATGTGTTCAATGGGGTTGAGGTCAGGGCTCTGTGTGGGCCAGTCAAGTTCTTCCACGCCAAATTCATCAAACCATGTCTTTGAAGTCCTTGCTTTGTGCACTAGTCACGTTGGTCAGAAAAGGGCCTTCCCCAAACTGTTGCCACAAAGTTGGAAGCATAGCATTTTCCAAAATGACTTGGTATCCTGAAGCATTAAAAATGCCCTTAACTAGAGATAAGGGGCCTAGTCCAAACCCTGTAAAACAGCCCCATACCAATATCTCTCCTCCGCCAAACTTCAAAGTTGGCATAATGCAGTCAGGCAAGTAACGTTATCCCAGCATCCACCAAACACACACTCGCCCATCTGATTGCCGAATATAGAAGCGCGATTTGTCACTCCACAGAACACGTTTTCACTGCTCCACAGTCCAGTGTCGGTGTGCTTTACACCACTCCATCCGACGCCTGACATTGGTCTTGGTTATGTGAGGCTTGCAGGCAGCTGCTCGGCCATGGAAACCCATTCCATCAAGCTCCTGTGCACAGTTTTTGTGCTTACATTAATGTCAGTGGAAGTTCAGAACTCTTCAGCTATGGAATCAGCAGAGCGTTGGCGATTTTTACGCACCATGCACCTTAGCAGTCGTTGACCACACTCTGATTTTGCGTGGCCTTTTGCTTCATGGCTGAGTTGCTGTTGTTCCTAACCGCTTCCACTTTACTAACAATATCACTTACGGTTGACTGTGGAATATCCAGCAGGGATGAAATTTCACGAACCGTCTTATTGCAAAGGTGGCATCCTATCACAGTACCACACTAGAAGTCACTGAGCTCTTCAGAATGACCGATATTGTATCACAAAAGTTTGCAAATGGAGACTGCATAGCTATATGCTTGATTTTAAAATATTCTAGTCCAAGTGAATGGAAATATCAAGTAATGCAAATAGACCACTGCAACTTCTTATAATATAGCAGCCACACTAAAGCTTTAATAACTATCAGTGGGAGAGGTCAATCTGCAATCAGCAAATCAGAATTGTCTAGATAGTTTTGCTGATTGTCATCATCATCATCATCAGTGCGCCTTGTTGTACCAGCCCCCCAGCACCTACAAGACATACGTCTTCTGACAGAGGTATAAACATCTGTGTCCAAAGGTTAAATGTATCAAGCTGAGAGTTTCCGGCGGGTTTGAAAAGTGGAGATGCTGCCTATAGCCACCAATCAGATTCTACTTATCATTTATTTAGTACAGTCTACAGAATGATAGCTGGAATCTGATTGGTTGCTATAGGCAACATCTCCATTTTTTCAAACCCGTCTGAAACTCTCAGCTTGATACATTTACCCCCAGATCAGCTTGAATCACAATTATGTAAACCAACCATTACTGTATTCAGCCTATGCTTGCACCTCCCCTTCCTTCCTCTGTTTCCCCTCTCCAGTAATATAAGGAGTCACAATTGTAAATATGGCAAAACCTGTATCAGTAAATATCATCATCGTCACCATTTATTTATATAGCGCCACTGATTGCGCAGCGCTGTACAGAGAACTTCACATCAGTCCCTGCCCCATTGGAGCTTGCAGTCTAAATTCACTAACATACACACACAGACAGACAGAGAGAGACTAGGGTCAATTAACCTACTAGTATGTATTTGGAGTGTGGGAGGAAACCGGAGCATTCGGAGGAAACCCATACAAACTCCTCACAGATAAGGCCATGGTCGGGAATTGAACTCATGACCCCAGTGTTGAGAGGCAGATGTGCTAACCACTTAGCAACCACCAGAAGTGCTAATTTACCACCAACCTCCGTGCTGCCCCATCGTTTTATTTATTATATAGCGCCACCAATTCTGCAGCACACAGTCTATATTCCCCGACACACACAGACAGACACAGACTGGGGTTAATTTTGTCAGCAGCCAGTTAACCTACCAGAATGTTTTTGGAGTTGTGGGACCACAATCTCTGTAATTTGGATAGTTGCACTTTATAACTGCCAATACCGCAGCATCTTAAAAGTAGTTTTTGATCTCCAATCGGGATTCTCCCTGATCCACACACTTATGTGTACTTATTCAAACACATATTTTTTTTTATTGTAATCTTGCAAGCAGGGCCCACTTACCACTTTGTCTGTCTGTTAATACCCATTTTTTTTTTTCCCCTGCTGGGAAGGCTTGCATTGTTGAGACAGGGCCTTGTTTAGAGTTGAGAGCAAAGCAAACTAAACAAAATTTCTCCTGATGCGTTATCCTTAACAAGTTTACCAACGAATGAAGAAAAAAAAAAAAGTCCCTATCAGCATGCCTATTCATGTGTATACACTAAACACATTTTAAACAATTTACCATCAGATCTGTGCTCTTCATCTGTCATAACCATCAGCTGATAAGATTGTGACTCTGCACTCTCCAGATAGATCTATGGACACTGCCAGTCGTCAGTGCATACACACTGCAGAATTGGAACAATATCGTTCCATCGTTAAACAAGAGTTTTAGTTTAGTTTAAAAGTCAAATGAAACGATACGATGTGCTTTGGAACGATAATCGTTCAACCGTACACACTACTGCGATATCGGGATGAATGGTTGTTTATCGTGTGATTTGCCCCATAATCGGTTGAAAACCCTGTAGTGTGTACCCAGCCTTATTCACAACCTTAAGACTCTGCAGAGTAGGTTCAGAGACCTTTGGTTCTCCTATTGCTCTGTTCCTCTCCTCACTTGTAGCACTACCTGATCCTCCTGGCATTCACTGAGTCCCCAAGGTAAGGGTATTGCAGTATCAGTGATGTTAATAGCAGTCTCTGTGCCCCACAGCATATTTACTCATCGCTTTAAGACAGGCGCATGCTCAATGGAACCCCATTTGGCCTTTCCATTCTATCCTACTAAATTCTATATTTATTTAGCATAATTCCTTTCTCAAGCCACAAACCCTTTTATAGTGATGTCTGGTCTAGTCTATTTTATCTAATTTCCTGTGGAAGGGGAAAAAATCCCCTTCTGCAGCAAATTATCTGTTAATACTCCAACGATTGACAGAGTTTATTGGCATATCTGCCACACACTTAGGGCCTTCTATAGAGTTGGACTCATTTGCGCTCTGAACATATGGAGAAAAACTGCATGTGTGAAAAAAGTGTATTTACACGCCCAGTAGATGTGTTTAACTCTACAACACCAGGATACGTGCCAGGTTTACATCAGGAGTAACAGGTGTATATACTTATGTATGATAATGTACAGAAAGCACTCAGATACGGTATGGATAGAGTAGAGTTGTAGCTTGACCGTATTAGTTGTAGGAAATGCAAAATTTCTACACAAAAACAGACGTACGCTACATGTCCAAAAGGATGTGGACACCCCTTTTGATTAGTGTGTTTGACCATTTCTGCTGCACCCATTGCTAACAGGTGCATACAATCAAGTACACAGCCATGCAATCTCCATAGTCAAACATTAGCAGTTGAATGGGCCTTACTGAATAGCTCAGTGTCTTTCTATGTGGCACTGTCTTAAGCTGGGTACACACTACACTGTTTTCATCCAATAATCGGCTCAAACAGCCGACATACAACCACTCGTTCAAAAGTCGGGTCAGTGTGTGCAGTGACACGATGTCATGGGCACTAGGAGTTTTACCCAGAATTCACCAGGTGTAGCTACACTTACCAGAAGTGCGGACCTCTGGGTAGTGTGGTGAATCAGTGGAACCATACAGTAGAATAGAGGAAAGGAATGTCAATAGTATAAATGCTGAGTCTTGGCACCGTGGAACTCTGATGGTACAGCAGTTTAGTAAACAGGATAAAATGAGGAAAGAGTCCAAGGGCTAGATTTACTAAGCTGCGGGTTTGAAAAGGGGGTTTTTTGCCTATAGCAACCAATCAGATTCTAGCTTTCATTTATTTAGTACCTTCTAAAAAATGACAGCTAGAATCTGATTGGTTGCTATAGGCAACATCCCCACTTTTTCAAACCCGCAGCTTAGTAAATCTAGCCCCAAGTGCCTTAGCACGCAGGTAGCATATAGCAGGCCAGTACTTGATAACTGGATAACGTTAGGCAAAGACCAATCAACAATATAGTAGAAGAGTCAGCAACTTGCAGCTTGCAATACAGAGGCACTTGTAGACTTTAGTCCAGCTAATAGGTACCATACAGAGTAGTAGCTATATCACAAGGAAACATGAATGGTCTACAGCTGGTAAGTTGCACCACGGATATGTAGAGAAGACTTGTCCAGCGCAGGTGTGTAACAGAATAGCGTGAGTGGTCTGCAATTGGCAAGTTGTACCACTGATGTGAAGGGAAGACTTGTCCAGGCGCAGGCATGGAACGGAGTAACGTGAGTGGTCTGCAATAGGCAAGTTTTACCACTGATGTGTAGAGAAGACTTGTCCAGGTGCAGGCGTGGAACGGAGTAACGTGAGTGGTCTGCAATAGGCAAGTTGTACCACTGATGTGAAGGGAAGACTTGTCCAGGTGCAGGCGTGGAACGGAGTAACGTGAGTGGTCTGCAATAGGCAAGTTGTACCACTGATGTGAAGAGAAGACTTGTCCAGGTGCAGGCGTGGAACGGAGTAACGTGAGTGGTCTGCAATAGGCAAGTTGTACCACTGATGTGAAGGGAAGACTTGTCCAGGTGCAGGCATGTAATGGAGCAACGTGAGTGGTCTGCAATAGGCAAGTTCTACTACCGATGTGGAGAGAAGACTTGTCCAGAAGCAGGCAGGTAAAGGAGGTAGCGAGAGTAGTCTGCAGCGGGTAAGTTCTACTACCGATGTGGAGAGGATACTTGTCCAGAAGCAGGCAGGTAACGGAGGTAGCGAGAGTAGTCTGCAGCGGGTAAGTTCTACTACCGATGTGGAGAGGAGACTTGTCCAGGAGCAGGCAGGTAAAGGAGGTAGCGAGAGTAGTCTGCAGCGGGTAAGTTCTACTACCGATGTGGAGAGGAGACTTGTCCAGGAGCAGGCAGGTAAAGGAGGTAGCGAGAGTAGTCTGCAGCGGGTAAGTTCTACTACCGATGTGGAGAGGAGACTTGTCCAGAAGCAGGCAGGTAACGGAGGTAGCGAGAGTAGTCTGCAGCGGGTAAGTTCTACTACCGATGTGGAGAGAAGACTTGTCCAGAAGCAGGCAGGTAACGGAGGTAGCGAGAGTAGTCTGCAGCGGGTAAGTTCTACTACCGATGTGGAGAGACTTGTCCAGGAGCAGGCAGGTAACGGAGGTAGCGAGAGTAGTCTGCAGCGGGTAAGTTCTACTACCGATGTGGAGAGGAGACTTGTCCAGAGCAAACGGATAACACGAGCAGAAACAGGAAACACCTCAGAGTCTCAAGGAATGAGAACCAAGAACAGGCAAAGATAATAGGGCAACAGGTGCCTTAAGTACTGAGAGGTGATTAATTAACCAATGAGACTAGAGGCGAGGTATTAACAGTTCAGGGTTTCTGCACATGCGCAATCTTAGTCAAGATGGCGGATGGCCGCGGCTCAGGAGAGAGACCCATGTCCCAACCTAGAGGCACTAACAGTCCGGTGAGTGACACACGATGGTCGAAAGTCTGCCCAAATGGACGATTATCGCCTGATTTGGTTGGTCGTACCGTTCAATATTTTCGTTCCAATCTTGTTTCCGCTGTGTAGTGTGTATAAACTTCCGACCGATCAACAACAGTGAGTACGAAATTACAGTCATTGCTCATGACAACATGGCTGTAAGAAGTCGCTAAAGGGACATCCGCTCTTCCCTTTATCGTTCTAAACAAGGCTAGTGTGTATACAGTCCATGGACCGAGCGATCGGACCATCGGTGGCATGTAAAATCGCTCGGCATAAAAAGTTGGTCGGGATTTCTGTAGTGTGTACCCAGCTTAAGGATGCCTCCTTTCCAACAAGTCAGTTTGTAAAATTTCTGCCCTGGTAGAGCAGCCCCGGTCAATTCTAAGTGCTGTTATTGTGAAGTGGAAACGGCTAGGATCAACAACAGCTCAGACGTTAAGCGGTAGCACACACAAGCTCATAGAGCGAGACCGTTGGATGATGAAGCGTGTAATGCATAAAAATAGTCTGTCCTCAGTTGCAACACTCACTACCAGGTTTCAAACTTTCTCTGGAAGCAATGACAGCACAAGAACATTCCGTCAGGAGCCTCATGGAATGTGTTTTCATGGTGCAGCAGCCACACACAATCCTCAGATCATAATACGCAACGTTGAAGGTAGTCTGGAGTGGAGTAAAGCACACCACCACTGGACTTTGGAGCAGTGGAAACAAGGAGTGATGAATATTGCTTTACTACCTTGCAGTCTGACGGACGAATCTGGAGGATGCCCAGAAAATGCTTCCTACCCAAATGCATACTTCCAACTATAAAGTTTGTTGATGGAGAAATAATGGTCTGGGCTTGCTTTTATGGTTTGGCCTTAGTCCCTTAGTTCCAGTGAAGGGAAATTAAAATGCTACAGCATATAATAACATTCTACAGAATTGTGTGCTTCGAAATTTGTGGCAACACTTAGAGGAAGGACCTTTTCTGTTTCCGCGTGACATTGCTCCCATGCACAAAGTGAGGTCCATCAAAAAGTGGTTTGCACAGAACCCTGACCTCAACTCTATTGAAAATATCTTTGGAATTAAGTGTAACACAGACTGTGAGTCAGGCCAACATCAGTGCCTAACCTCACTGATACTCTTGTGGCTGAATGGTTGCAAATCCTCACAGCCATGTTCCAAAATCTAGTGGAAAGCCATCCCAGAAGAATGGAGGCTGTTATAGCGGCAAGGAGGGGGAACAAATTATTAGTGCCCTTGGTTTTGGAATCAGATGTTCAAGAAGCACATATGGATGTAATGTCCAGGTTCCCACATACTTTTGGCCATGTAGTGTATATATAATTCTACACAAGGCCTTTAGAGAGCTACCATAAGGCCTGTATTCTAGAACAAATCCAGCATTGGTTGGATAATGACTCGGGCAAAGCATTAGTGCATATGGTAAAAGTGTCCTTGGGGAGCTAAGACTGCAAACTGGCTCCTCCCCAATTTTACTCCCTTACGTCTAAGTACCTCATACACACTAAAAGTTTGGGACTCACATAACAAATAAAGTAATATTTACTTCTTCAATGTTAGTCACCTCCAATTTTGTCTCTCCCAAGACTCATCCCTGACATTGGCATGAGACGGTGAATTAACACATTGAAGGATATCTGTGATTCCTCCTCTTTTATCAATTTCTTGCATCATTGTACCAGATGTGACCTACCATGATGTGATACAGTACAAGCACAAGCGTACATTTTAAATAGCCAAGATGCCGATCAAAGGGGGCAGGGTCAATGGGGCCAGGGGTGGGGCCAACTGGGACCAGCCAATAAGAATAAAGGGGGTGTAATTATGCTAAATCGTCCCCCCTAAAAATAAAGTCTAGGTCCGCACCTGGTGTGATATTTATAAATTGCTATGTGAAAGGATGGACCGCCCATGCTACCCTGTCCATTGTGTTGCTGGGGACCGGCTTGCATTGCTTTGCCCTTACTTTATCCCAAATGCACCCCTCCTGTTGCAGTAGGAGGAGCCTGCTGTCACCACTAGGCTCCTTCGCTGGCACCTAGAACCGGGTCCTTTGGGGTAACTCTTGCTGCTAGGGTACCCCTTTGCTGGTACACCTGACCTCTTGCCTACAGATCAGGGGGGCAGTGGATGGTTCACCCTGGCCTATCACACTGGCCAGAGCTGCAGGTAGTGGGCAAAGTGTTTGTACTGGAATGTCAGTACAGCCGGAAAATGGATTAGAATTACAGCACTGGTAAGTAGGAGTCAAAGCAGGATCTTGAAGCAGTGATATTTTATTAGCTCAAGTGTCCTAATAAGGACAGTTACACACCAGTTTGTGGTGCTAGTGATCATTCGAGAAGTTACAGATGGTATGATACATGTTCAAACAGAGCTCCTTTTTATACAGATTCTGACACAGCTGTTAGCAGGGGGTAACACCGCCCCCTGATCGTAGATGGCTCAGCAAAGGCTGATAAATCACATTCAATAATTATCATTAGGATGTAATATATCCTTTAACTGTCAAGATCAAGGAATTTAAACTTTAACAAAATTTACAATAATCTGTTATATCCTAATATCAGTGGTAATCGTCTTAACAGTAACGAGAACCCCGACACGCTTGACACCTACACCAACATTCCGATGTGACCAAAAAACAAATCCAATATAAACAGACCTACCTGAAAACCGAAGATCCAGCTTTCTGACGGCTTTCCTGCTTTCGTTTTTTGGTCACATTGGAATTTTGGTGTAGGTGTCAAGCGCGTCGGGTTTGCCGTCACCGTTAAGACATACCCAACCCCCTAATATTTGTATCCTGATGCCTACATTGTTCAGACAGGTTCCTGTATCTCTAGCAAGACTTGACAACAGGTAACGACCTCCTGCTGGGCCTGCAGGCTAAAGCAGGTTTTTGTCACTTCTCATGAAAAAGATCTAATTAGCCTTAATGAGGATTTCCTCTCAAAGCTACACACAGATTTCCTCAAACTATTGGCTATTGCATCAGAATTCAGTATATTTCTAATACAAAAATATAACACAGTATCAAAATCAGTACAGTCGCGATAATATAAATTGGTGCCTGCACCACTAATTGAAATACATTTCTACAATAGGGAGAGACGGAAAGGAAAAGGAGGGAGGGAAGGAAATGAAAAGGAGGGAGAGTTGGAAAGAGAAAGGAGGGAGAGAGGGAAAGGAAAAGGAAAGACAGAATGAAAGGAATTATAAGACATAACGCACCGTCTACTGCAAATTATTAGATATATTTGGTCACCTTGGATTTCTTTTGTGATACCCAGAAACTGTTGGGCACTAGGACCCAGTCACTAGGACTGTCCCACAGCAGGATACTGGAGATACTTTAAAACCCAAAAAAGTCCAGTCTGTGAGGGCTGCTGGAACGTTCTGTGTTTTGTGTGACAGGAAAAATATGAGACTGTAGAGATAGTGATTGAAGGAAGCAGAGTAACAGAGAGAGGGCTGAGGAGCCCTGTGAAAGGAATATAGAGGAAAACAGATAAAATGACAGGTAATGAACTGGAGTTACAGCAGCAGCAGTGACCATTAGAACTGATAGAGGAGCAGCAGTGTAACAAAGGTGGGGAGACACAGTGTAAAAAAGAAATCTGAGACAGACATTAAAAAGTGTGAGAAAAACAGCATTATAAAGAGAAACTGATAACGAGATAGAAAGTGGTAACAGAAGAAGGTAAGACAGTGAGATATATTTACCTGTTTGCAGAGGCGGATAGGAAACTCAAAGTGGCCCTGGAATTTTTTTTTGAAGTGGCCTCATGTGGGTGGGACCAAATCAACTATAGGTGGGGCCAACACAAAAGTAGGCGGGATTTAGAGCTACTGGAATTTGGTTGTAGTAACCTAGATGACTGAAGACACAGTGGGTCATCTCTAAAGCAATGCAGGGAAAAAGCTGCCAGTCCTGTGTTATAAAAATACATGAATCCTGTTGCATTATCTGCAACTGGTTTATGCCTCAAACTTGTTTAGTTGCCTACTAACACATCCTTCCAATATTCTCTTCAAATGAACATATCTGACTTTGCTTAATAAGTTTAACTATTATGAAACATGTTGGCAATCGTATCTGATCAGTCTGCCAGAGCAGCACATGAACATGTCACGCACTGTTGCATCCTTCCCTGACATCATGAGATCCAAACTAGCAGTCAAATCACTTTCTCTTTAATATATATGTATATATATATATATATATATATATATATATATCTATATCTATATATATATATATATATAAATATATAAAAATGTGTACTGTGTGTTTCAAATGAGGCATTGAAAAATATACTTATAATAAATGGCTACCCAGTGTGATCACCACAACCATGAAATACTTTAAACAGCGGCAAGAAAACACTTATTTTGTAATAATTGTGTATAAGCCCTAAACGTGCCCTGTGATTAGGGGTGGATTGGCAGACTCCCCTATTACTTATATTTCGGCAGCTTCCCTTCCTATAGTTACATTTCGGCAGCCCCCCCTATAGTGAGAGTTCTGCAGCCCCTCTCCCTATAGTTAGAGTTCTGCAGCCCCTCTCCCTATAGTTAGTTTTGAGCACCCCATATAGTTACAATTCTGCAGCCCCCCTATAGTTACATTTCTGCAGCCCCCCACTATAGTTAGAGTTCTGTAGTCACCCCCTATAGTTAGAGTTCTGCAGCCCCTCTATCTATAGTTAGTTTTGAGCACCCCTTATAGTTAGATTTCTACAGTCCTCCCCCTATAGTTAGATTTCCTGCAACATTGCTCCTCAGCAGCTCAGACAGAAAGTTCCTGTCAGAGTGGAGCGCACAGCATTGTGGGACCCCAATTCCCATAATCACGCTAACACCACCTGGCCGCCGTCACCCTGCGCTGGCGTGCGCGCCGGGTGTACAATGAAAATAAAAGAAAAAATTAATTCATTAGTGAGGCGGCCTCGTTAAGGTACTGGCCTACCAGGAAACTTCTTGGTAAGGCCATTTGCCAATCCGCCCCTGCATGTTTGCAAGTGACAATTTGACAGTAAAAAAAGCAAATAATTTCACATATTTATCAGAATATCAGTATTATTATTATTATTCCTCCCAATTTCTAAGAAGAATGTACTGAACATTTGGGTGAGAGTTGTTTAATCACCATATAAGTACATACTTGCCTACTCTCCATTATAACCTCCATTATAACTAGAGATGTTCACTGACCCCCCGTTTTGGATCTGGATTAACTTTGTGTTTTGATTTTGGTTTTGGTTTTGACAAAACCGCCCTTGCGTGTTTTGGTTTTGGTTCTGGATCCCGATTTTTTCCTAAAATCCTTATTTCTTTTTGCTAAAATAAAATAAATTTGGCTCTTTTTTTATCCTTAAATTATTATTAACCTCAATAACATTAATTTCTAGTCAATTTTTGTCATGTGACAAGAACACTGCTATCCCTCCTGTTTCTGTGTGAGCAATGGCACTGGAGACTGGAGAGTGACAAGTGGTCTGATTCATTAAGGATCTTAAATGAAGAGGTATCTTATTTCAGTCTCCTGGACAAAACCATGTTACAGTGCAAGGGGTGCAAACTAGATTTCTGTTTTGCACATAAGTTTAATACTGGCTGTTTTTTCATGTAGCACACAAATATAAACTTTAAATTTCAGTGTACAAATAAGTTATCTAGTATTTGTGTGCTACATGAAAAAACAGGCAGTATTTAACTTATGTGCAAAACAGAAATCTAGTTTGCACCCCTTGCATTGTAACATGGTATTGTCAAGGAGACTGAAATAAGATACCTCTTCAATTAAGATCCTTAATGAATCAGGCCCAAGAACACTGCTATCCCTCCTCTTTCTGTGTGAGCAATGGCCCTGGATCTCCTGGGGAGAGAGGTACTTATGGAATCCAAAACCCGCGAGATCCGACAACGCAACAATGACGTTTTTGTCTCGATTCAGATCCGAGAACGCGGGGAGATACCGAGCCGCCTCGTGAGCCTACTCGGATCCCTTAAGTTCTGAAAACCGAGCCTGAGCATCTCTAATTATAACTGTAACCAACTGTCACCTCAGAGACATTTTCCATCTTGTGGTTGTCACATCAGAGATATCCTCCATGTTGTGGTTAGCATCCATATTGCCTGGCTACATCCATTACTACAAAGACTACTAATTGTTCATAGAGAAAGGAAAATTGGAAAGTGTCTTATCTTATATGCTGTATGTAGAAATGTTAAATTGTGTTTAAATTTGCTGTGCAGTTTAAATAACTGTTGCCAAAACACTCAAAGCAGTAGATTTAGATTAAGAATAAAATATTCGTGAGTAACATTGTTTATAAATAGGAAATTGTAATTATATGATATTTGTTGCTAATCATTATTTGCCTCCAAAACAAACATTTTAGTAATATATTGTTCCTAAACAATAAATTTGACGTTAGTTAATTTTTGGTGTCCTATTTGTATTGGGGACCTGAGGGTTATCTCTCCCACTGCCGCGTCGGTCGCAGAACTGTTCTGTGACTTCTAATATCCTTGTGATTTACAGCTGGGATTACATTATCCCATATATAATAAACAAGTCACATAAATATTTATTTATTAACTACCTGAAAAATATATCTTTGCATGTAGTGAACAACAATGTAATCACTTATATTTAGAGAGTGGTGATGTCACTACTGTATCACATGACTTATTTTAAAAGCGTTCCATGATGGAAAATAGAATTATCAGTTCAGGATTACCTCATACAAGCAACTTGTTTTATTTCAAATATAAATGTTTGTTATAGAGATTATTATACCCCCTACTGGTAACTTAAAGGGATATTAGAAGTCATCTTTTGCATTGCTATATGTCCAGGTTCAAAATTGGACTCTAGTTGGATTTTTTCCTAAGTCTAAATATGGCCCAATGTGCTTTTCTTGAACAGTTCCGACCTCTTGTGGCCACATTCAGTATTTTTTCAAGATACAGTCATTTAATTAATTAATTAAACTATGTCTCTAACTGGGGGGTTGCATAATGTGTCTGCTGAGTTTTACACGCATTATTATTTAGCTTGAAAGTCCTGCACCTTGGACAGACCTGAACACATTAATCTGAAAGCTATGAGATAGGGCCAATAGGTAGGAACTAGAAATTCTGTAAGAACAAAATGCAGCTTGGAGAGAGTACCGACTAAAGAGATTAGACATAATCCATGCCTCCGCAGTAATCCAAACTGTGCCCATCCACATGCCCGTATGTGGAAATATAGTAGTATTTCAACATACAACTATATTTCCCTGCACATGACAGTCTGTCCCTCAACATACAAGTATGCATCAATTCAAGTGCCACTAGTGTCATTCCACCTGCCAGTGTGTGCCTCTCTACATGCCCACCAGTCTATATCCATCTACATGCAGTGTCCCTCCACATGCCAGTCTATATCCATCCACATGCAGTGCCCCGTCACATGCCAGAGTATATCCATCCACATGCAGTGTCCCTCCACATGCCAGTCTATATCCATCCACATGCAGTGTCCCGTCACATGCCAGTCTATATTCATCCACATGCAGTGTCCCTTCACATGCCAGTCTGTGCCTCTCAACATGCCAGTCTGTGCCTCTCAACATGCCAGTCTGCGTCTCTCAACATGCAGTGTCCCGTCACATGCCAGTCTATATCCATCCACATGCAGTGTCCCTCCTCATGCCAGTCCGTGTCCCTCAACTACACAATCTGTGTCCTTTCACATGTCAGTCTGTATCCATTCACATGCCAGTCTGTGTCCCCTGAATATATTAGTTTGTGACATCACTTACCAATGTGTGCCCTGCATGCTTGTGTGTGCCCTTGCAGTAAGCAAATCTGTGCTGCAGGAGTTTGTATTGCAACAGTGCCATCCAAACTATATTCACAAATCTATTAATATCATCATCATCATCTATTTATATAGCGCCACTAATTCCGCAGCGCTGTACAGAGAACTCATTCACATCAGTCCCTGCTGTAGTGGAGCTTAAAATCTAAATCCCTTAACATACACACACAGACCGAGAGAGACTAAGGGCAATTTAATAGCAACCAAATAACCTACAAGTATGTTTTTGGAGTGTGGGAAGAAACCAGAGCACCCGGAGGAAACCCACGCAAACACGAGAACATACAAACTCCACACAGATAAGGCCATGGTCGGGAATTGAACTCATGACCCCAGTGCTATGAGACAGAAGGGTTAACCACTAAACCACCGTGCTTAATATGTCATTTATATAAGCATGTATTGCATTGTTTCACCAATTTTTACTGCAAAGCAATCAGTCTCTAGTAGTGTGTTCGAACTTTCAGCAAATTCTGAAACATTCCTTGGCCCCATCGTAACTCTTGGCTAACAGAGTTGTAATACTTTCACCTCGCTCTAATATTAACCTTAGGTAATTAAAATACAGTGACAGCAAATGAAGTCTTCTATCACATCTCAGTAATAATTTAAATAGAGATTTATTAATTGATGAATTGTGTGCAGTAGACTTAGTAATAAAACAGAACCGTAGCAAAATAAATGTACATAGTTAATATATATATTTTTTTTAAAAATAAATAAGACATAAATATAAAAAAAAATGTTGATTATCACATCATAAGTTTTTTTTATAGTAAATGGATAGTAAGCTATTCCATCGGAGCAAAAGCTTTCCTGGAATCTATTATTCCACTGTGTGTAGAAGATTCTTTCTCCAAGTGTTGATCTCTAGAGTTCTGATTGTGAGGGTAAGTACTGTCACTCCTGGTATTAATGGACAGTTGTCTTCTCCAACCGCTCATCGCTCTACAGATATCCTTCCTTACGTTCTCACTCACAAGTACATAGATAAAAGGATCGGCCACGCTGTTCACTGTTACCAGGCATAGAAATATAGCGTACGCTGTGTACATTTTCTCTTCAAACTCACAGAAGTTTGTTGAACTCCCCTTTATGTAATAAGCAATGCCTCGAGTGAGCAGCACGATGTGATAGGGAGCGAAACAGATAAGAAATATGATTATTATGGCTATAGCTAAATATTTTACTTTGTTTTTCTGTTGGTCAGTGAAGCTGCCGCTCTTTTCGATTCTCTTTTTTATGACATAGTTGGTATAAATGAGAGTTGAAAAGGGAATGAGGAATCCAACCATGAACCTGGCTACATAGAAATGAGCTATGTGCAATGGTATTGGTAAGGTTTCGAAGCAGGTCTGTTGGTTCTTTGTTGTGTCGCCGTCGCTGATGAGGAAGACCGTGGAATGGACGATGCCCACCAGGCTGCAGAGAACAATAGTGACGATTATAGCAATTTTTTGTCTCCGAACCCCTCTGGACTCCAAGGCGTATTCCACGGCCAAGTAGCGATCCACGGAAATGCAACACAGGAGGACAATGCTAATGTAGATGTTGTTGAAAAATATATATCCTGTGATTTTGCACGCCAAAGGTGACCATTGCCACTTGTGGCCGCTTTTCACGTAGAGGATCCACAGAGGAAGAGTTCCCAGGTACATGAGTTCACTTAGTGACAGACTAAACAGGTACACGGCCAAGACATTCTTCCTCCATATTTGTAGCAATGTCAACCACGCAGTCAGAACGTTGGCTGGCAGTCCAATTACCAGGACGAAGCTATACAATATAATGACAAAGTGCTTACTGTCTTCGTACGGTGGGTTGCATTGTGACTCAGTCACTGAGTTATTATAGGAATTCACCATCGTGGTGTTTAGGTCCCGTTGAAGAGCGACTCTTGTAATGTGTTGCTCCATTTGTAGCTACTGTAATGATAAAAAATAGAAAATTAGAGATAGAAGAAACTCAGAGCATGCAACAAGGAACAACAGCAAGGTTTTTCATCTATAACACAGGTTTATTAATATGGGGCACCATACATATCGCCTAACATGAAAGTCCCTGGCAGCGGGACAGGGGGCGTGGCCACGTTACGATGGGGGCATGGCCATATCTCAAAGTGGGTGTGGCCAAACCCCCAGAGGGCTCCCTATTAGAAACCTCCCTTCCCCCCAATGTTCCCACCTGTGGAACAGACATGTCCCCAGGCGGGACAGTGAGAGAGATTCCTAAAATCGGGACGGTTGGGAGGTATGACCATATGAGGTATCCCACTAACTCTAAGGGGTATATTTACTAAACTGCGGGTCTGAAAAAGTGGAGATGTTGCCTATAGCAACCAATCAGATTCTAGCTGTCATTTTGAATAGTGTACTAAAAAAATGACAGCTAGAACCTGATTGGTTGCTACAGGCAACATCTCCACTTTTTCAAACCCGCAGTTTAGTAAATATGCCACTAAATCAGTCCTCACATTTCAAAGTTGCCCCTCTTTCAGCATAACAGGGCTTTGCCAAGGTGCAAAATTGCACCTTCTAGCTGGATTTATACTTAGCTTTAAATGAATCCCTATCAGTTAACCTTGGTGTCTGATTCATCATATACACATAATTGTAGTCTTTTATTGAATGCGCCTTTTCCTATGTATGTTCTAGGCACAAAATGCATCAAATGTGTATTTTTATTTTAAGCTACATGTTTGTGGCAAAAAGAAATAAAATAAAGGATAATTATCAAACGGGGCTAAGTGTCTAATTTAAAGACATATATAGAACAGAATCTTTCTGGTAAACACATGTGATACTGCAGTCTCTCTCTCACACTGTCTGCTCGGTAACTAGCGTCTGAGCTGAGACAACCACAACGCTGATGTTGCTGTATAGCAAGTGACTTATATCTCACCACCGTGCTCATGCAAGTCATATGTCTTCCTATGTATGGGGAGCTGCTGTCGAATACAGGTTGTGGAGGCAGCAATTGTATAGGTCAAACCAGAGGTGATTTGTGACAGAAAATTTAACACAAATAATAAATAATTATAAATAAATAATTATAAAATCTGATCTTTTGTATACTGGTGCTGGGTTGTCATAGGTCTGTCTGGGACCAATTTACCATAACTGAATCTGCGAATCTAAGCATGTCACATGTGATACAAATGTGATGTCACATGTGATAGACATGTGATGTCACATGTGATAGACATGTGATGTCACATGCGATAGACATGTGATGTCACATGTGATACACCTGTGATGTCACATGTGATGGACCTTTGGGCAACTGCAGTGTTCACCATTTCACGTTTAAAAACCTTTTGGGCCTGAGTCATTAAGGAGAGCAAAGCATAAAAAAGAGTAACTTTGCACCTGGGCAAAACCATTTTGGATTGCAGGGGGAGGTAAATTTAAAATGTGAGGACTGATTTATAGTTGGGGTAGGGCATGTCCTAGATCACCTTTAGATTTCAGTGTAAAAATAAAGCTATCAAAGTATTTGTGTGCTACATGAAAAAACAGCCAGTTTTGTGCAAAATAATAAACTATTTTGCACCCCCTGCACTGTAACATGGTTTGTCCCGGAGAAAACTTACTCCTTTGTTTGCCTTACTTTCCTTAATGACTCAGATCCTTTGATGGATACCTGAGCCTAATATAGTGTTTTAATCCTACTTCGTATTTAACCCTAACATTAACCTAAGACCTAAATTCATACTTGCCCACTCTCCCAGAATTTCTGGGAGACTCACGAATTCCACATAGGTCTCCTGGTCTCCCACATTCTGCCCACTTTCTAGAGAAGAGAGTGCAAAGGGGACCTTCATGACGTGATTCACCGGAATTGCATCATGGGGGCAAAAACCCAATGACATGATTTACTGCGTACCACCCCCTCCCCACCCACAGTTCAGAGTATAAATCTGAACTTACCCCATGAAGAAGCCCTCACAGAGCAAACCAATGGAAACGTCAAAACAGTATATATTGCACATTTCATTGTATTAAGATATAGAAGCCAAGTTAAGTGCAAATTGCTCAATCAATGTGCTGTTTATCTAATAAAAAGGTAAAAAAAACAAGACAAGGGAGAAAGATAACTAATGCAGTGTTACCAACAATTGATAAATGGTTGATTTATTTAAATTTCCGATTCAATAGCCAATGCCTAGTCAAATTCTCCTCCCTGTAAGCTTACGAGCAGAGTCCTCTTACCTCTTTGTCTGTCTGTCTGTATTACCCAGTATTGTTTTATTACTGTTTGTTCCCAATTGTAAAGTGCTGTGGAATTTGCTAGAGCTATATAAATAAATGTGGATGATGATGATGACGATGAAGCTCAGCAAGCAGTGTAGTTAAGCAGTGGTTGTATGGGAAAAACTATTAGTTGTAGAAAGAGTGAGGCTTTATTGTCACTCTATAGGTGACCGGTAAGACGTTATGGAGTTGTGGAGGACATATATACAAAAAACATTAATAAACAAATAGATGCAAAGGTTTACTATAATGGTGCACAGGTTGCATAACCAAGCTCACCAGGTAAGATTTGAAGAGCTGTGCAGACATTAGAGATGCTCAAAGTTTTCCAGCAGATGAAGATGTGGGGTCTGATTCATTAGTGATCTTATCTGCTGTTTTTTTGCTTATCTTAAGCAAATCCACTCTGTGCATGCTCAGAAAAGGGAGATAAGAAGCAAAATCCACTGCGTAAGTGAAGAATTTCTTAGGTTAAGATGAAAATCCATCTTAACTTCACTCTTATCTCCCCGTTTCTTCTTAAAAATAAGCATCTTAACTTTTGCACAAGATAAGATCACTAATGAATCAGGCCCGTGATGCATTCAATGACTTCACATTTACTTTCTGGTTCTTGGTGATTTGGAGCCGGTTTGTTCGCATTTTGACCTAAATTAACCGGAAGTTGAGCATGTACTTATGACTTGCTAAGTATAAGGAGCATTCATCGAACATTGCCAGTAAGTCAAGCGCGTTCAACAAACGAGATACATCTATGTCAAACACTTTAGATTGATGTTGAGTGCAATTATTATTAAGTAGCATTTTTGCCCCAATTTTCTAACAGTTCATATGAATTGATAGATTTTTTTGGTGAACTGTTTTCAAAATGATTTGAGCCTCTCTGCTAAACACTTACAGCTCAGTGATAGGAAGGTGCAGGTGACATGATAGAAACATTCAAATATATCAAGTGTATTATTAGGGTCCAGAAAGGGTGGGTTCAATTCGGCACAAAGGTTCCATAGGAGCCTTGCACAATGTGCGGCTGGACGCACTTCAGGGCGTTACGGAACCCAGAATATCACTGATTTGCAAGGTATGGAATGTTTCGGGTATGGAACATCCCGCTGAGCCTCATCATGCAATGGGATTGTGCACTAATTAAGTAACATGTTAAGGTTGTATTAACTTCTTAAAACATGCAATTTGACCAGTTGTATCAAATATTTGTGTGTTTATATATCATCATCAGTGCCAGACAATCATTTTACGAATATGATATACATGACTATAATAAACATACTAACAGATACATGAATACAATTAGGCATAATAACACATACATGGATAATCATGAGCTAGCAATTACAGCTACCATGGACACCGGTGCAAATACCATGCACGTGAGTAAACAAACAGAAGAAGATTCAGCCTAAGACATGACATCTGGGTCGTACAAGATGTTTGAAGGTGGAGGGGAAGACACCAGTAAAGGGGGACAGATTAAAGAAGTGAGCAAGGTGCAGGCAAGCAATAGCTGAGAGGGAACCGAGGTGCTTGGAGGGAACTGAGTCGAGGTGGCCAGAGTGCACAGGAGAGGGGGAGGTGAGAGCGGGGATGTGAATGAGATTGGTGGGGTTGATGGTGTTAGGTGAGTGGAAGGTTTTGTGGTGAAATGAGTGGTAGGTTTTGTGATAGGGCTGGGGGTGATAGTAGGAATGGTACAGGGCAGTGGTTGGGGCCGTTGTCAACAGTAGCCTTCATAAGCATTTGGAGAGGGAGAGGATAAGTATGGGTGATGGGTAGAATTGGTAGAGGTAGGTTAGGCAGAGTGGTGGATGTGGATGAGGATGTGTTAGTGGGGAGAAGAGGTGAGTGCAACACGGTGGCTCAGTGGTTTGCACTTCTGCCTCACAGCACTGGGGTCATGAGTTGGATTCCCAAACATGGCCTTATCTGTGTGGAGTTTGTATGTTCTCCCTGTGTTTGCGTGGGTTTCCTCCGGGTGCTCCGGTTTCCTCCCACACTCCAAACAACATACTAGTAGGTTAATTGGCTTTTATCAAAATTGACCCTAGTCTCTCTCTGTCTGTGTGTGTGCATGAATTTACTGTAAGCTCCAATGATGCAGGGACTGATGTGAGTGAGTTCTCTGTACAGCGCTGTGCAATTATGGGTGCTATATAAATAGCTGATGATGATGAGTGCAAGGACACTCTAGTGGTGGAGCAGAAGAGGGCAGTGGCAAGAGGCAAGGTGTAGGGGACTGTTAGGCAGGGGAACCACAGGAACTAGGGTATATGGAAGGGAAGGAGGGGATGAGCAGGAAAAGGTGAGGGAAAGAGGTGTGGGACAACATAGAGAGGATACAATAGAGTAGACAGAGTAAGATGTATATGATATTGTGGAGAGCAGCACAGTGGCTAAGTGGTTAGCACTTCTGCCTCACACCACTGGGGTCATTCCCAACCATGGCCTTAACTGTGTGGAGTTTGTATGTTCTCTCCGTGTTTGCGTGGGTTTCCTCCGGGTGCTCCGGTTTGCTCCCACACTCCAAAAACATACTAGTAGGTTAATTGACTGCTATCAAATTGTCCCTAGTGTCTCTCTCTCTGTGTCTGTCTGTGTGTATGTTAGGGAATTTAGACTGTAAGCTCCAATGGGGCAGGAACTGATGTGAGTGAGTTCTCTGTACAGCGCTGCGGAATCAGTGGCGCTATATAAATAAATGGTGATGATGATGATGATGATAACGTAGAGACAGGTGAGGTGAGCAGGTAGCAGATAATTAATGAATGTTATAGAGTAGAAATTGTTCACATTAGTCAGTGTTCGGTCCAGCAACAGTACGCACTTGAGTTAAAAATAAAATAAAAGCATGGGACAGTTATATACATGTGGAATCTTAGAAGTGGCGGTATGGAAAATGTAAGTGAATGGAATTTTATAGTTTTATAATGAAGGCAGTAGGAGAGGTCACAACAAGCATAGAAGCTTATATGAGATCCTTCAATGAATTTATCTAGAAGTACAAAGTGCAGTAATTATAGTACCCAAATTAAATGTAATATAGAATACTACCTTCCTGAACTCTAATAATACTTTTGTAGGAAGCTTCTCTGGATATAGGAGGAACTTGACTCCCTACGACTTTTGTATCCTGATCAAACTTTCTATGGGAACGATAATAAACAGGCCCAAGCAAGTTTCCAGCTGAATCTTCCTTATTATATTCTTTTAATATGTTTCTTCTTTTTATACATTGTTATGTAGCATAACTGTCCAGAAACTCACAACTGAAGTTAAACTTCTGCCATTGTTTTATTTGACAACATTCCAGCCTTTCAAATTCAAACAGTCTCGGCAATCAGCTATTTTAAAGACAAATTTAATTTTCACAAGCTTCACCCAATCACTCTTTTGTTCTCTTGTTTCCTTCAAACAAAATACACTTGATTTAACATGCACTCATCCCCCACTCATTACAAAGTCAATCATTTTGTGACCTGCCCTAATATCCATGATCATGCATCCTATTAATTCATTAGAAACTAGTGACTAAAGCTGGGTGCACACTACACTGTTTTCGTCCAATAATCGGCTGAAACAACCGACATACGACCGCTCGTTCAAAAGTCGGGTCAGTGTGTGCAGTGACACGATGGTCGAAAGTCTGCCCAAATGGACGATTGTCGTCTCATTTGGTTGGTCGTACCGTTTAATATTTTTGTTCCAATCTCGTTTCCGCTGTGCAGTGTGTATAAACTTCTGATCGATCCACAACAGTGAGTACGAAATTACAATCATTGCTCACGACAACATGGCTGTAAGAAGTCGCTAAAGGGACGTCCGTTCTTCCCTTTATCGTCCTAAACAAGGCTAGTGTGTATGCAGTCCATGGACCGAGCGATCGGACCATCGATCGCATGTAAAATCGCTCGCCATAAAAAGTTGGTCGAAATTTCTGTAGTGTGTACCTAGCTTTAATAGGCAGTTATGGCCAACATAGAGGACATAAAAAATGTTATAAAAATGTGGTTTAAAAATTCAATATGTATAAATATTTGGACAAATATTTCCAAATATGTAGTGCTTGTAAAATTGTTCTTTAAAATAATAATAAAAAATATTCTTGATTATGATGTCAAGTATGACACTTACATACAGAAATATCTGTAGTGATCTTTCTACTTGACTGCCCTACATAGCCATTGTTTTTGTATGGTTGCTCAGTGGTTAGCATCATCATCATCATCACCATTTATTTATATAGCGCCACTAATTCCGCAGCGCTGTACAGAGAACTCACTCACATCAGTCCCTGCCCCATTGGGGCTTACAGTCTAAATTCCCTAACACACACATCACTGCCATACAATTCTCGGGCAATGAGTGTTATTCCGACCATGGCCCTATCTGTGTGGAGTTTGCATGTTCTTCCTTTGTTTGAGTGGGCTTCCTCTGACTGCCCCGCTCTTCTTACACAGTCCCAAAACATACTGGTAGGTTAATTGGCTTCTGACAAAACTAGACCCTTGTCTGTGTGTGTAGGGTAGTTAAATTAGATTGGAAGCTCCAGTGGTGCAGGGATTAATGTGAATGACTTTAAATTCTCTGTATAGCGCTGCGTAACATGATTGGTGCTATATAAATACATAATAAACTACTAAATAAAGGGCTGGTGAGTGGAAGAATTTAAAAAAGGCTTTCGTATTAAAAAGTATTATTCAAATATTATTGAAGCAAAACCACATTGAATAAAAAGTGATGCAATGTGATGTTAATGAATCGGTGTAACACAGTTGGTGTAAGCACTATATATATATTTATTTCCTTATTGTAATCACTGAACACCTGACAATGGAGTCACATCCCCGAAATACAGTGTGTGAAACCTCACTATCCTGGAATAAGTAATTCCTGGGAGATTTTCCAACTCATCTGTTTATGGGCGGCTTGTAAATATCTTGTTTGACCCTAGTGATAGACCATTGTTTCTCAGTGGAGACCATCAGTAGTTCCTCTTACTCATTATTTCTGTACAAAAGTTTGCAGGACGTGATGGAACTAAAAAGTCATCCCAGACAGTGATCAGAGCATTGCACTTGCTGCAGTCTATTCACCAACATTTGAGTAGCTGTACCAACCTCCATCCCCACAATAGCAGACATATAGGAGGGGCTCACAACTTTTGACCTGGGGCAAGCAGAAGTTAGCCCACCTTATAGCACCAAGCCATATTATAACAAGCAACCTTTTAGGAAAGTAGAGGAAACAAGCCATAAGGGTCCAGCCCTTTTGGCTTCCTGTAATCATCATCGACGAACCTAAATCCTCTCCTAGAGGCTTATGGGAAAATTTGTTATGCAACTGCTAGAATGGAACAGCCACATAATGCAACTGCTATATAATGCAACTGTGCACTGCAGGGTGCAATGAATGTCCCACCCTCATCTATAAAAACAAGGGTGGGTGGATGGGCAGGTGCCCTCTGCTTATAATTATTTTGCTCACAATTCATGATAATCACAACAACATGGTCATTGCTTTATACTGTTAGTTATAAGCAATATTATGCATTCTACCCACACAATAATATCACTTTTTTTTAAAGAGAAAAACATTTCGTTGACCTTGTATGATTGTTGAATTTTAAGATAATTTTCTAACTTATTTTATCCCCTATTTAATAATAATAATAATAATAATAATAATAATAATAATAATAACCCTTGTTTTTTTCAGTTTTCCTTATGTATGGTTAAAAATACAGGTGAATCTATACATTTTTTAATTGTTTTCCATACATTGATTTAGCAAATTATTTACCCAGTCTGCAGTATGGCTGTTGTCTGCCAGTTTGTATTAGGGGGTGTGTCTTACCAATGTTTGGGTGTGGCCGAGTTCTCTCTGAGTACACAGAAACAATAGGGAATCCTTCAATTTTCAGATTAATTTGCATGTTCTAAATACATTTTCAATAATGTACTCCCCCCTCCAAAAAAAAGTTCCAGCCTGAGACAGCTGTTTGTAGCCCAGAGGGGGGGCAAAACTCGACTAAGCAGCCTATTAAGATGCCCTCCTGTCCCCCAACCCAGCCTGCACCTGGTCTTGTTATATAGTACATACAAGAGGCATAATAGAAGTACGCACAGGTGGACGTGGTGGGAGTGGATAAGAGGACCCTCCTCCTGAGACCTTACAATCCAATGAATTACACTGTTGTAAAGATGTGGGTGGGGCTTTAGCTGTCTATAATGTAGTGGGAGGTAATAATTTACTTTTAAATAGCGCTGCAGTGAAATTTCAGGTTAACACAGAACAGTGTATTTTACCTTCATTGTTTCAAGTAAAGTATCTTATTTGGGGTTTACTGGCCCTTTAACTATAATAATGTATAGTTAATAATGTGTGTTTGAAACATATTCCGCTATCAATAAACTCCTCAATTTCTCACAAATGACAACTAACTTCATACTGTAATAGTATTATTCATGTGTATTTATTGTTTTTCTTGTATATAACTGTATTTACTAATTTGCATTTTATTATAATGTGTAACTGTATATCTGTGTCAATGAACACAATAAAATGCATAGTGGTAAATGCCCCTGTTTAGTTGTATGAAAGTTTATGTGTACTACTATACTTTAATATTACATTGAAAAAAACATTTTTTTTTACATTTCATGCTCTGGCGATCTGTGTCTCTTCACCTGAACTACAAACACCAGCATGCCCTACCAGACTTGTAGTTTCATGACAGCTTGCCCAAGTTCTTAGCAGTAATATGAGCACCACTTTCTGTTATTACCCGTCTCCCCTGTCAAACTTTACTTTATTTAAGTGAAAAACTGCAACTCTGCCTCTGACACACTTATGCAGCCAAATACCAGCAGCACTTCAATGCTTCGGACCATAGCATAAAGTTAATTATATGTATCTGAATAGCTCTCATCCAATGTGGTTGGCATGTATTGATTGGAGAGTGTCAAGTGCACAATATATAATCTGATCAGGAACAAGATAAAAACATAATACCATGATACTCATGTACTTCCTTAATAAAGTGCTAGTGTGTGTCAATAAATGTGGTTAAGCACACGAGAAACTGTAAATTGTGTGGGGGGAAACCCTAAAACAAAACTGGTTTCATACATAAAAACGACATGCAACACACTTCAAGCTCTAGTCAATATATATATACATATATATATATCTATATATATCTATCTATCTATATATATCTAAATATATATCTATATCTATATATCTATCTACCTATATATCTGTCTATATATATATATATATATATATATATATATATATTTATACACACACGCATATATATATATATATATATATATATATATATATATATATATGGATAGATACATATATATATATATATATATATATGCGTGTGCATAAATATATATTTATACACACACATATGTGTATATATATATATATATATATATATATATATATATTTGCAGTATATTTAGTTATTTATTTTATTATTTTTTTAAGTAGAAAATTCTCTAGTAAAAGTTAAAATGGAAAGGAATAAATAAATAGCCAAATATAAGACAGTACTGTAAAATAGCAGCAACACCAACAACATAATGCTACTATATTTATGTACTACACCCAAAACATTTTGGTAACATTTTTGTATTGGAGAAGAACACAAAGTTAATTCCATTACAGATGCTAATCTATTTCTGCCGTAACCATTATCTTTTCCCTCCTTTATATCCGTTACAGTGGCACAATAATCCTATAGCTACTGTCAATGTACAGGTTGCATGTAGATCTACTTTATATTGTACAGTAGATATACAGACTGTGGCTGTCTTGAATAGCCTTTATCCCATGTGGTCAGTATATGTTAATGGAAGAGTGTCAAGTGCACACAAGTTAATATCACCAGGAATAATATAAGAAAAGCACTACATAAACACCCCTACACAGAATTCAGTGATATAATGTTAAGTAAGACGTACCTCTTTTGGAGCACAAAACATTTCCACTCTTCTGTAGGCTGTATTGTTTCTGCAGAGTTTTACAGAATTGTTCTTACAGTTCTCAAAGCCGTTAACATAACAGGAAGTTCTTTAGTAGAAGAACACGTATTGAATGGTTGTTAAAATCACAGTTGAGGTTGAATAGTTCTTTCCAGTTTGTCATTTGGGGAACTCTGAAGTCGAATTTTCAGCTCTGGGCTCTGTTGCTTGAATTTCCATCACTTTATGTAAAAGTCAGCCAGTAGCTGTACTGCCAACATTAATGTTCCAAACTGAAAGGGGGTGGAAAAATAATAGCAGTTTTTGATGTTGATGATCTTGAGGAGAAACTTTCTCACACCAAAAAAAAAGTTTTTTTTTTGTTTTGTTTATTACTACATTAGTTGCTGTTGTGTGTTCTACTCTCATTTGACAACTTATATCAAATATTAAACTGTTCTAATGTGCAATAAATCTAATTTTCTCCTTTTTAGCAGAGTTATAATGACTCTCACAACTATTCAACAGCATCTAAAATTGTTGTGAAATAGAAATAAAAGATAAAAGGTAACACTTTAAGACTCAATAACAATCCACAAAAAGCAGACCCGGTTCTCTCTTTTTTTTCTCATTTGGCCTATCAACTGGCGAGCACATTGTAAGGTGCACGCCCGCTTCTTGGAAGGACCGCTTTAAAAGGAAACAATAAAATTGATACATCAAAGTCTAAACGACTTTCACGTTTAGCACCACCCTCTTCAGAAATGTAAACTGTTGATTTAAAAAAAATGTTTTTGTCCTATAATACTGCTTGATTTACCTTAATATATATCTAATAATGAATCATGAGAGTGGTGGGGATTGGGTCTTTATTATGTCTCAATTTTCAGTGTTTGTCGCCTCATTTGGTTGTTATCTGTGGGGAGTTTGTATGTTCTCCCCGTGTTTGCGTGGGTTTCTTCCTGGTGCTCCAGTTTCCTCCCACTCTCCAAATCGGGCTGGATCATACTGACTGGCAACTCGGGCTGGAGTGTAGTGACTGACAATGTCTCTGGAGCAGGCTGTAGCTCAAGAAAAGAGGCAACGGCTGGCAACTCGGAACTGGAGGCAGTGGCTGACGACTCGGACACAGTGGCAGGAGACTCAAGACCAGATACAGTGGCAAGAGACTCAAGACCGGAGGCAGAGGATGGCATGTCAGAGCTGGAGGCAGAGGCTGGGACCTTGGAACAGAAGGTAGAGGCTGGGACTTCGGAACAGGTGGCAGAGGCTGGAACCACAAAACAGGAGGCAGAGGCTGGAACCTCTGGACTGGGCAGGCAGCAGGAACTGGCACCTCAGGGCAGGTAGCAGGACCTGGCACCTTGGAAACAGGTAACTGGGGTTAGCAAATTAGGCCTCATCCCAGGGATCAGAACAGGCTGTAATGTGGCAACGGGAAGTAATGCGCAAACAAATCCAGAATGCGGAAGGGAAAAAACAGAAGACGGTCCTGTAGGCTGTCGTGGTCTGCGGAGAGTACAGTCTTGCAAGAAGTGAACATTACTGGCACAGTAGAGACATAATTTGTCAGTTTTTTTGCGCCACCGCTCATCTTCAGTCAGGTGGGGGCGTGAAACATCTGTGAACCTGGAGTTTGTTACCCTGTAGTTCTAGGTAAATTTTAAATTAGTAATAGCACTATTAAGACGTGTGGTTTGCACAGACTCAGCTGCAGGGAAAGTTGATTGAGGAAAATCAGCAGTATTTGAATTATGTGAAACAAAATCTGACAGTCTCCTTAGTGGGTCCATAAGTAAAGCAGAAAACTGAGCCAGCTGAGATTGTAGCAAAATTATGTCTACTTGTAGAGTCTGTAATAATGGTAGTTTAGTAATTTGTGAGGCAGACATGTTGCAAGAGAAACAAATGTAAAACAATTGCAAAAGAGCCCCAAGAGAAAATCTGAAACAGGATCTTCACACGGCTCCAAAGCTGTCTTTTTCGCCGGTCATACAGTCACGCTTCAAAGTAAGTTACAGCTATGGAGCCCAGGATGAGATAAAGAATATAGGCGTTCATTGATCAAAATGCAGATAAATAATACAAACCAAATAATGCTGCAACTGCACAGGAATATCTGAGATGACTGGGGACTGGTTGTAAGGAATAAGGCAGATACAGGAGGAATGGTAGATGAAGAGGGATCCAGAGTAGACATGTGAAGTCCAAGAGCACAGGAGAACCAGGAGACAAGCCAAAGGGGAAGGCAGCAAAACAACAATGACCAGCACAGGAGAAAGAGAGAGGCAGGTATAGGTAGGGAACACCCAAGTGCAGGAGATAATAAATGAGACAGGCTAACCCTTAGTACTAACAAAGGAAAAGCACAATAGCAGCACCTCTGTTGAATAGAGGTACTGCCATAATATATAAATGCACAAAATAATAAAGTCCAAAGTCCAGAAGGCAGGAGCTGTCAAGCAGAGCAGCATGCAATGCAGAGAGCTGCAGCAGATCCTGACACAGGCTCACCAAAACTGGACAGTTGAAGATGGGAAAAACATCACCTGGTCGGATGAATCACAATTTCTGCTGCAACATGTAGATAGTAGGATCAGAGTTTAAAGCAACATCCAGCCTTGTGTCATCAATGCAGGCTGCTTCTGGTGGTGTAATGGTGTGAGGGGTTTCTTGGCAAAAATTAGGCCCCTTAATATCAGTTAAGGATTCTTTAAATGCCACAGTCAACATCAGTATTATTGCTGACCATGTGCATCCCTTTATGGCCACAGTCTCTCCATCTTCAAGTGGCTACTTCCAGTAGGATAACACGCCATGTCACGAAGCAGTCTCAAGCTGGTTCCACAAACAGGGCAATGAGTTCAATGTACTCCAATGGCTTCCATCGTCACCAGATCTCACTCTAATAGAGCACCTTTGGGATGTTGTGAGAAGTGGGAGATTCACAGCAAGAATGTGCAGCCAACAAATCCACAGCAACTGCGTGATGTTATCATGTCCACATGGGCTTGAATCTCTAAGGAATGTTTCCAGCACCTTGCTGAAGCCATGCCATGAAGAATTCAGGCTTTTCTCGGGGCATAGGGAGGGTCCTAGCCAGTTTTTGACAGATGTACCTAATAAAGTGGCCACTGAGTGTATATTAATCCATACTTAGCAAGGAGCATCCACCCAACTCCTGTTATCGCCAAGTGCAATCCTTGTAGGTTCAGAATCACATGTATTTTGCGTGACATTCATGCATTCTTAAAAGTGTCAGTGTCACAGAGAACGGGTGACATTAATTTGGGGGCCTGGAAAGTAGGGTGGTATTTCAGACCAGAAGGAGCCTGATATATGACCCCCCCTCCCAATGCACTGTATCTCTGCAGCAATAGATCGCTGGTAGGAGTGATCTAATGCCAGCCAGTGATGTCACAGGGACATCACTGGCTTTTCCATATTGGCCAATGTAATGTTCATATTAAACATTGTAACAGTGACCACCTGTCTGTGATTCAAATTAATTGGCTCCAATGCACAGGACTGGAACCAGAGGGTGTCAATGCCTGGCAATAGTTCAACAGCAAGATGGAACAGGGCCCCCGATTCAGCCCCATTTGTATGCACTCTTTTAAAAATGGCAAGTAAGGCTTTTTGGAGTCTGCCGTTTTAACTATTTTGGCGGCCTTAAAAAGGTTAAAATTGCAGGAGGACTTTCACAAGTTGATACATTAAAGTAAACTGAAGGGGGAACCTCCTTTAGCACTTATTTAATCTATCACTAAGATGTAAACCAATCAATATATGGCAGGATGCATTATTACATTTTATAAATGTATTATGTATGTTGTGCTGTCTGAGATATCGGTATTACTCAGCAAATTATAGGGTCACTGAAGCCAAACTGATAGATTCATTATTGATATCTAAGATGAACATTGATCATGTTAATACTTCATCTAGCAATAATAGCTGAGTGAATAGCTCACTCCAAGTCCTGTTGCTTTCCCTCCTTCTGGGTGGTCTGGTTGTTGACAAATTGTTTATTAATATAATCCAAACAATCAAAAGAGCTAAACTTTCCCCTGCGTTTGAAAAAAAATGTTGTTTGTCATATGCTGTGATTTAATCAAGGGGGAGTCGACAGAAATGTAATTCCTGTAAGAAACACTATTTTCAGGCACAGAATTCCCTTAAGAACGCAGAGGTTCAGGAAGTAAGGGGTAAGGGGGGAAAAGAGGTTATTCCGTCTTTTTAAGGACAGGACGCAAAATATATCAGTATGTGTCTATAAGAAATTCTGGAACATAAATGCGTTCTGTACGTCTCTTTAGAAGACAGTACATGAATTATCTGTAAACTATTCTAAAAGATAATTGTGAAGGGTCATTTACAATACTGAAAAGCGCAAACCTCTGGCGCCACTGCAAATTTGTTTTGCTATGCACCTGCACATTGACTTGCTGTGCAAAGTGGCGCCAACTCCTGGTTGCAAAAATTAGCACACTGATGTGAAGGGCTAGGTGAACTGGGGGTGCTTTTTTGCTTTGGTGCATGAGTATGTTTATTTTTGCACCCACATGCAAAACTGAGAATTCGTTTCGTGGGGCAGTACCATGTACACAGGTGTTCCCTGGTATCATAAAATGAGCTTTGCTGAGAAGTATACTAAATACTATGTTGAGCTAGGTTAGTTAAACTGATACCATTGTTACAAAATCACAGACATCAGAAAAATTAGGAAAAGGATAAAAGAAGGCACATAAACTTGAGGGCCTCAAGTGACCCCTTTTAATAGCACTAGTTGTTCACTTCTTTAACATGCAAGCAGGACCTGTCTTTGCAAATGCAATGCCCCGTGCATCATCCATGGCAATGTCCAACCCCATCCCGCTGGAGGAGGCGTAGCTATTGTCACAGGTTATTATTCCCTAATGATAAAATCCCTTCGTATGTAATGATCCTGTAAGGGTTAAAGTTATAGCCCAAAATCTCCCTACACGAGGTTATTATACACGAGTAGGCATCACCCACAATGCTCCATTCTCTCCGGGCATCATCGCTGATTGGTCCACAGCAGAAACGAACGCCCATGTCTGAGTGTATAAAATTACAGAGGAGCCTGTCTGGCGCCGAGGAACGAGAGAAGATGTCAGGTGAGGATTAAGTGTCAGTGGGGGTTGCAGTTATGGAGACAGAGATAGAGTCAGAGATGGAGCTGGAAGGGCCAAAATTTTTTGAAAAAGTTAAGGTGGGGGAGGGTGATGCTCAAGAAGAGCAAAGATCAAAGCCAATGAGCCCAAGAGAGGTGGAGATGATCGTCAAAGTACTGGACCAGTACAACTACGACATTAAAAAAAGTGAGTAGCACGTGTAGTGTACCTGTTTGAAGGACTTTATGTATTTAATTCTAGTTTCACATGAAGCAATGCAAACTCCTTATTCGTAGCATAGATTTTTTTTTGTCAGAGCGAAGAATTAACGGTGAGAAGGTCTGTTTAGATACCACTGATACCACTAATGTAGCACCTGTTATCAAACAATAAAAAATTGATGTTGAATACCAAGATATGAAAGAAGTTATACGCTAAGGTATTTCAGTGAACATGTGTAGACAACTAAATGCTTTGGGCACATACCTGTACCGTTATAATAACCAAAATGGCGCCTGTTTTCCAGAATATATGGCGGTTAAGCCCGCTATTATTGCGATTGTGCCAGAGGAACCACAACATAAACTGATCTCGAGCAGTGTGCAAGGTGAGCAAAAGACTATTTCTGGTGTTGGATATAGATTACAGATATAGAAGTTTAGTGGTAAAACATTTTTATTTCCTTGTTTCGTAGGTAAAGAAATTAAAGGGAATAGAAACCCAAGCGACATCAAGAAAATAATTAAAAACATTGAGAAAAATGTTGTTGAGATGTGTGTGCTGTTTGGAACTGTTCTGCCACAAACCACTAGAACCTTTAAAGTGCAATACTATTTTTTTAATTTTTTTTTGTTATATTCTGCAATAAAAATTGTTGTACTTTTTCCTGCAATAAAACTGTTGCATTAACACTGTATGGTTTATTCTGGGTATTTTACAAATATTAGTTAATAAAGGTTAATATGACTTTATAAGTTTAATAATTTATAAAGGTATAAGTTTATAAAGAGTAAATATGAATAGGTTCCCAATATAGATGCAAAGGGTTACATAACACATGTGCATTACGCAAGTGTAATAGTCTGCAGCCAGACAGGTGCAATACACATCTATACAAAACACAAGTCAGTGATGTGCGGATACCGCACCACGTGGGACTGGAACAGGCATCACAAATTTACATACACAGGACCCCAACGGAGCCCCAGGTCGAGGAAGTATCGGAGGATTGTCGTGGATCGGTCGGAAGTTTATACACACTACACAATGGAAAAGAGATTGGAAAGAAAATATTGAACAGTACGACCAACCAAATGAGGCGACAATCTTCCATTTGGGCAGACTTTCGACCATCGTGTCACTGCACACACTGACCCGACTTTCGAATGAGTGGTCGTATGTCGGCTGGTTGAGCCGATTATTGGACGAAAAACCCTGTAGTGTGTAACTAGCTTTAGAGACAGACTTGATTTGGATGAATTGGGCTGTAACTTGCTCAGATTGAGGTGTGGTCAATTTAGTTGTGCAAAACTAGGGGTATGGTCAATTTTGTCCTGGTTGTTAGGTAGTGAAATATTTAGAAGTATTCTCATGGAGAAAAATGAGTGCACTGACTGTTCCCCTCCATTGTTTAAAGACATCATTGCACGATTACTGGACACAGGAACTGTGAATAACGTTTTGTAAGTGACAGTAAGGTGACTTATGTGTCATCCAGGAAACCCTTAATCCTCACTTGACTACTTTCATCATAGACAGTAAGTTATACATGTGTGTTTAAAGGAACCTATAACGGTTTGGAAAATAAAAAGTATCTGCAGGGATGAAAGGAGTAGAAATAAAGAAAATGAAAAAAGAACCTAAAGCAAATCTCACAATAAATCAGATATAAACAACACTCTCACCTCAATTTTACTTTTTATTTTAGTAAGGGAAATGATTGTTGAAGCCTAAGTACTTTTTTCCTGTCTGTCTGAATCTGGGTCATTTAAGCAAATGAAGACTTGATTGTAATGAGAAAAAAAAATAGCCCTTTGTGACCTATAAATTAACAAGATAGGATGGTATAATTATAGCGCACTTTTAGAGACTGCCCCAACGTATATAAAAGGATATCTACCAATCCCAAGACATCAATACATACACAGAATTATACGTACAAAGGTGCACATAGACATCCACATGAACAGGATGGCAAAAATCTTCTTATGGTCATTCATATGACCGATACATGAAAAAAATAAATAGATCAAAGAAAACTAATATGGTGTAGTAAATTTGTATAAATTCGTACCCTTCACCATAGACAAAAGGCAGCAAGATTACCAAGATGATAGTGAAGAAAGAAGATCACTCTTCAACCCCGTGTCGTGGATATGCAGCCTCTTGTATTTCAACTTATATGCTTACAAGATAGAATCTTGAATACTTGCGTTGTAGTTTGACACCCACTTGTACTCTATTTCAATGTAAATATCTCTGAAGATTCCATTCTCACCAGGATAGATGTATGGAAAAAAGGGAATATAGAACTTTCTAGTGTATTACCACTTTAATCCATAACATGTATATTAACATAAAAACATAATAAAAACCTAGATAAAATTCCTAATAAATAAGGATAATGCTCGTACAAGAAGTCCAGGTCTCACTAGCATGAATACATCCAAGCTGTAACTCATCATCATCATCATTTATTTATATAGCGCCAACATATTCCGTAGCGCTTTACAATTGGGGGCAAACATAGTAAACTAATAAACAAACTGGGTAAAACAGACAAAGAGGTGAGAAGGTCCTGCTCGCAAGCTTACAATCTATTGGACAATGGGAGTTTGACACATGAGGTTAAGTCTACATTTGCAGTCGGCCCAGCCAGACTGCAAAAGTGACTCATAAGCTAAATAATCCTGTCACACAACAATGTTGGTCAAGGGCTTCCTGTAACTGCAGGGCTTCCTCCTACTTGTGATGCTGGTTGGAAAACGGGTTTTGTAGTAAACGTCCGATGTGTTTCTACGCCTTACTGGAGTCTTTTCAAGGGAAAGTATATCTCTTCATATCAAGCGCTGTTTTTATATCCAAATGATCCAATCCCAACCATGTTACATCTGCGTTCCACTGGGACCGGAAGTACGTCTAGTGGAAATTAATACATCAAAAAGAGGCTTGGATAGATGAAAGTAACAGTCCGTCTAGTTAACGGAGACTGGAAGTGCCCTCCTCACAATGAGGCTTGGATCGATACATTGTGCGTTTCATCTAGGTGGCCGAAAATCAGAAGTGCATATTACATGGCATAATCTATTATGATCCCCATTACAACCATGAAATGTAACACAACTACAAAGTCATGCAAACTGATGCCCCATTGTTTCCCCCATTACAAACAAACAAACATAGCTCAAAGGTATGTACACACAATAGCCATATCTAATACATACATAAACTATTACATGAGTAGCAATATATAAAAAAATATAACAAATCCATATAAACAACATGTTTAATAATCCATCTTTCTTGTAGTTGTCCTTGGTCCTATAAAAACTCAAAAGACACAGAAAAAAGACAAATATATATATATATATATATATATATATATATATTGTCAACATTTCATAAAAAACATTTTAATTCAAAGTCAGAATTAAGACCTCCATGGATAAGAGTATGTGATTTATAAATCCAGTGCATTTCTGCCTTGACCAGTCTGCTATCCACATCTTTATTTCTCCATTGGAAATCTATTCTTTGAACAGCCCAAACATTTTTAATACAGTTGGGATTACAGGAATGTACATTTTTAAAATGAAGGGATAACGAATGAGTGATCAGAGCTTTTTTGATATTAGCTATATGTCCTCTAATCCTGATCTTTAAAGGATGTGAAGTCCATCCTATATACATTAGCCACACTTGCATTCTACTATGTATACTACATAGTTAGTATGACATGTAATGAACTGATCAATTTTGTAAAGTTTACCTTTTGACTTAAAGTCACTGGTCTTACTATTATTAGAAACCACTACCCTACAGGCACAACACAGACCACATCTATGGAAACCTTTAGTTCTTATGGGTCTACTGGAAGTATCTGGTACCACACTTTTAACCAGTTTATCCCTTATATTTTATATTGGGTGCTTTTCTATAGATGAATGACCATTTCTCTGATAGTTTATGACCAATGATTTCATCCTTTTTTAATAATTTCCAATGCTTTATGTTTTCCATGCTTTCATGGTCACCATTAAATTGGGTAATAAAGGCCCCATTCAAATCTATTTTTCTCATCTTTTTCCTTTATTTTAGATTCCAAATGTATACTTCTGTCTATCTTATTTAGTTAATCTTCTCATTTGTCTAAATGAGATTTATCACAACCCTTGTCCAAATAACATGTTTTTATTTCTTTAATCTGATTTCTTTAATCTGTAATATTACTTCCTCTGTACAATTTCTTTTAATTCTCCTCATCTGGCCCAAAGGAGTATCCTTAAGCCAGTCGGAATGATGATTACTATTGAATTGTATGTAGCTATTAATATCTGTAGGTTTTTTAAAAGTTTTAGTATGTAAACCAAAATATTTGATATATATATAGTGATGTCCAGAAAATTCACTGACAATTAACTAGAATCAAATAGCAGATGGATATTAAAACCATTATCATTAAGATTAGAGCAAAACTGGTCAAGTTCCTCCTTACTTCCTATGCCAGATGAAAAAAACATCATCAATATATCGATACCATAAGATCAATGGTTGGGTACCATTTTCCGATGTTGGTAATTCTGACATCGGTTAAACCTACCACAAAAATCACAATTTAAAGAATGCCTACAAAACTAAAATAATGAGTTACAATAAAAATGACACTGGACATCCTCGGCATGCTTACGCTACATACCGATTCCTTTGAATGCCGGCACTCTCCATAGCCACGGAGATATCTCTGTATTTAAATCGGCAATGCCTGGACCCCAACGTGTAAATGAGATGTTAAAGTTGTGGGGTCCTGGCATTGGCGCTTTAAATACCGAGATATCTCTGTGGCTATGGAGAGGGCCGTAATTTCAAAGTGCCGGCATTCAGAGGAATCGGTATGTAGCGTAAGCATGCCGAGGATGTCCACTGTCATTTTTATTGTAAGTCATTATTTTAGTTTTGTAGGCGTTCTTTACATCACGATTTTTTTGTAGGTTTAACTGATGTTGTTCTAGTGGTAGTCATTAATATGACTACCACCAAGGACCAGGCTCACATATAATCCTGTATGTGTAAATTAATAAGGCAGGAAAAAACCTCCAGATTTAAACAACACACCGGAGGTCATCTATGAAGGGCAAAATGGCAGTAGTGCAGTTTCGTTGTCAATGCGCGCCTGTATTTACACACGTGCGCCTGAATTCACATACGTGTGCCTAGATTTCCATCAAGGTGCATAGGTTTATGGCGTAAGGGAGAGAGTGTCCCTTAATTAGCATAGAGTAGGCACACCTCTATTTAACGACATTTCAATTTGTTGAGCAAGATTACTAAAATTAGATAAAAGTGTGGAAAGAATGTAGTTTCAGGGCGTCCTATACTTTTATGTTATACAGTTTGCATATAGTTGACAACTCTCCCATAATTTCTGGGAAACTCCCGGATTTGGGTGAGTCCTCCCAGAATCCCGGGAGACCAGAAAAGGGCTAATTTGGTGGTGATCATATGAATTGTGTCATTAAGCCCTGCCCGACTCAGTGACCACTGAGCAGAGAGGGGATTGTTGATATACTGTATTTTATTGATTCTAAGACTCCATCGATGGTAAGGCGCACACTAATTTCAGTACCACCAACAGGAAAAAAGCTCTGATTATATGGAATTGCGATCATTTCTCCAACGACGACCATTTACCTCACTTATGTCAAAAAGTCGACTTGCAGCTCTATTTCCACGCTCTTCTGTATTCGCAATAACTTTTTGTTTCAGTGTGGCTTTGTAGTGCAATCTTTTTGACATCATTTTGGTTGCAGTAATGGATCAACATGAATGAAATACAGCTCCCCTACAATGGATAATAAAGGTGGTTCCACACTGGCAAAGAGCAACGAGCGCCACTGTATTCACAAGGCGGGGTGAACCGACAACGGTCAAACTTCCGCCTGCTATTCTAGGAAGCACCCGCGATTCTAAGACGCACCCCGGTTTTAGAGATGTTTATATGGGAAACAAGGTGCTTCTTAGAATGAATCGAAGCAATACGGTAGTTAGCATCATCATCATCTGCTTTACCCCAGAAATTTGTATGTCACGCCCACCTCGTCTTTTCATATTTCGACTCTCGAACCATAAATAAGAGGCAAGTGTAATTTTACAGCTTGTGTTGCCTTTCAGCAAAAAAGTGTCTTGCTAGGTAATAAAATAAAAGGAATTCACGCACAAAAAAGTGACACTGTAAAAAAACGAGAGCCCTGATGTTCTCTTACTCTTCTGATTAATTTAATCCATGAATGAGGATAGACAGAGCAGTATTTTATGAGAAAAGGGAAAATTGAAGGTGTTGCCCATAGCAACCAATCAGATCTTAATTCTAATTTATCTAGCGGAAACTAGAAAGTGAAAGCTAGAATCTGATTGGTTGCACCTCCACTTTTCCGTTTTAGTAAACCTACCTCTTAGACTTTTCCACAGTGGCCCCTTTTCAGCTTTTTCTGGATCTTTAGATCTTTATTTCATGAACAAGAAACAACATGATTGATGTAATACATAAAATTTCAGAAAGCCACATGTTTATCCTTTATACCTGATCTCAGCAACACATTCAATGACAAATAAATGAAAATGGTCAGCGTTCTCTCCAGATAGAGCCGACAAACCAAAAAATTGAATGACCAAGAATGCGCCAACGTTTATAAATACATAAGACACAACAGTCACATACACATTCAGTGTACTTGTGACCCAAATAGTAAACCACAAAAACTAGCTCAAATGTCATGCAATATGTTTTAATGGAACATTGACTACAATAAGCAGCATGTACTAAGAAATAATAAAAAGATCAATGATTGATAACCATTTTATCATTATAATGTATTACAGGTATTATCAAATCGGCAGTTATGAATTAGCGTGAAATTGACTTATTTGCAATAGCAGGTGCATTATTTAATCTTCAATTTGTGTCTTTTAGTACATTAAATGTTCTACCCTGTATCACTGTTGCTATTACAACTATGTCAGAATTCTTGAATTGATGTCAACAGTGATCACAGTAATTTGCACGTTGTGGTTTATTTGTTAGATCATACGTGTACTTATTACATATATTTATGTATGCTAATTTTGGTGCATTTTTGATAATATTTTGTTATTGTTGACACTTACTGGATAGGTCACTGCCAATTCTAATTTATTTTCATTTAACTTTTTGCTGAATTTAGGCTTAAAGGGAAACATTATCACTAATACTTTTAAATTGTATTGACTATATCAATCAAGTTGTTTCTTGTTTTTAAATAGGACTGAATTTCATGCCAGACTTTAAGTTGTTGTTTGTCTATACCTGTACGATTTCCGTGTGAAAATAGGGGACATATATAGAAAAAAATCGACAATATCTCATTTCCTCCTGGAACTGAACAGTGTCTGACAGCAAATCATGATGGTATCTTACAAGAGTGAGTTGCTATATTTGGATATCTCTGTGACTATCATAGATAGCAGCTTGGTTTGCGATCACTTTTGTAAGATTATGGTCAAAGACAACCCACTACTTCATGAAACAAATCATCAAAGAAGGACACTTAACTCTTAGCACAGCCATTTGACATGTGGATGAACAATAGTGAGCAATCTTAATTGGATAGTTTCCAGACTAGATTAAATAACAAATAAGTTTATCACCTGACAATAGTCTAATGATAGTATCATCAGACTATTGCACAAAGAGCAACAATAGGGTATGACACAAAATACAGATTAGATAGAAAGCGTAAATGCTTTCAATTTGTTTCAGCTTTCTGTAATGTGATCAATGACATTACCTGTATTGCTAGAAATAATTTTTTGATCACGAGTAAAGCTTTTCCAGAAGTTTTGGGATTCAATTTCATGGATTATTATCATAGGTCTGGTCATTTTGAAGATCATTTGGTGAGATCCTATTGGGCAGCACGGTGGCTCAGTGATTAGTACTTCCACTTCACAGCACTGAGGTCATGAGTTTGATTCCCGACCATGGTCTTACCTGTGTGGAGTTTGTCTGCTCTCCTCGTGTTTGTGTGGGTTTCCCCCAGGTACACCAGTTTCCCCCACCCACAAACATACTGGTAGGTTAATTGGCCGCTAACAAAATTAAGACTAGTCTATGTGTGTTTGTGTTAAGGAAAAGACTGTAAGGGATTGATGTGAATGTCAAATATTCTCTGTACAGCGCTGCGGAATTGGTAGCGCTATATAAATAAATAATGACGATGATGAACCAATGAGGTACACATTGTTTCTTGTCATTACAAAGTTTTACACCTGTGATAATGATATTATCATCTATCTCCTATATCGCCCCTGTGGTTTAACTTAAGTGAGACGACTCAGAAGTGTAACGCAAGGATAAATCCACATCAGTACAGCATCAGTAAGGTGCAGATTCCAGTTCTACACCATTTCTAGGAAGTACAACATAAAGTTAGTCAACTCTGTTCTCAGATTACTGAGTAAGCATGGTGGTAACCAGGAATTAATGCTGAAAAGAAAGGAAACCTTTTGGATATATGAGTAAGACATACTGGGCCTGATGCAGAGTTGACTGCAAAATGGGAGTAAATTACGTCTAAAGAAGAGCACGGAAAACAAGTGTATTTCATTCCACAATATGCAGAGCTGTACATATCCCAAGATGTGTCCACCTCCACACCAACAGCGAATGCACCTGGTTTACAATAAGTCATCATCATCAGCCCGTATTTGCACCTGCCCTATAGCAGTAGTGAAACATACGCCTCCTAACGGGTGTATATGGGTGTTTCCAGGGCCAGATTAAGGGTTCTTGCCACCCTAGGCCAATAGACTTGTATCACCCCCTCACCTTCCAAGTTTACACCTGTCCGCCTCAAAATTTTGCGCCTTCAAAAATGTTGTGCCCCTCCAAAGCCTTATGCCCTAGACTGCAGCCTAGTTAGCCTATTGGATAAACAGGCCCTGGGTGTTTCTGAAAGTCTGCATGAACCGCATTTGCCTGAACACATCTTTAGTGCACTCAGCCAGCATTTGCAAATCCCTTTCTTTCCCCAGCCCACCTCTCCAAGCTATATGTGTGCGCTAATTGTCTCAGCGGGAGCAAAGCTAAGTTACGTGAGATATGCTATGCAAACTGGCGTGCGTTCCACACTGCCTCAATGTTTATAAAGAGTGAAATATACCATGATATGCTGGGTATTTCATGAGGAAAGGAGGAGGTTGCAGGGCAAAATCAAACACATGGCTCTCAGAGCTGGGGTCATGAGTTCAATTCCCGACCATGGCCTTATCTGTGTGGAGTTTGTATGTTCTCCCTGCAGGGCCGGACTGGCCATCTGGCACTTCTGGCAAATGCCAGAAGGGCCGATGGCTATATGGGCCGGCCCGACTCCCCCTGTCTTCTTGGTGGCTGGAGGAACCAGCCACCTCTGCTGCGCGCTCCCCAGCTCCCTCCCCCGTTATGCTGTGCAGCCAGTTACACTGGTGAGTTTCCTGTCTTTTTTAATTTTTTTTTTTTTTACTGAAGACGGGGGGGTGCCGCGATTCTCGGGGGGGGGGGGGGGTCGCAGGGGTGCCGCGATTTTTGGGGGGGGGGGTCGCGGGGGTGCCGCGATTTTCGGGCGGGGGTGCCCGCGATTTTCAGGGGGGGGGAGGTCGCGGGGGTGCCGCGATTTTCGGGCGGGGGTGCCCGCGATTTTCAGGTGGTGAGAGCCAGGGAGTGCTGGGAAAGGGGGTGAGAGCCAGGGAGTGCTGGGAAAGGGGGTGAGAGCCAGGGGGTGCTGGGAAAGGGGGTGAGAGCTAGAGGGTGCTTGGAGAGGGGGTGAGAGAGCCGGAGGGGGTGCTGGGAAAGGGGATGAGAGCCAGGGGGTGCTGGGAGAGGGGGTGAGAGAGCCAAAGGGGGTGCTGGGAAAGGAGGTGAGAGCCAGGGGGTGCTGGGAGAGGGGGTGAGAGAGCCAAAGGGGGTGCTGGGAAAGGGGGTGAGAGAGCCGAAGGGGGTGCTGGGAAAGGGGGTGAGAGCCAGGGGGTGCTGGGAAAGGGGGTGAGAGAGCCGAAGGGGGTGCTGGGAAAGGAGGTGAGAGCCAGGGGGTGCTGGGAGAGGGGGTGAGAGAGCCGAAGGGGGTGCTGGGAAAGGGGGTGAGAGAGCCGAAGGGGGTTCTGGGAAAGGGGGTGAGAGCCAGGGGGTGCTGGGAAAGGGGGTGAGAGAGCCGAAGGGGGTGCTGGGAAAGGGGGTGAGAGAGCGGAAGGGGGTGCTGGGAAAGGGGTTGAGAGCCAGGGGGTGCTGGGAGAGGGGGTGAGAGAGCCGAAGGGGGTGCTGGGAGAGGGGGTGAGAGAGCCAAAGGGGGTGCTGGGAAAGGGGGTGAGAGAGCCGAAGGGGGTGCTGGGAAAGGGGATGAGAGCCAGGGGGTGCTGGGAGAGGGGGTGAGAGAGCCGAAGGGGGTGCTGGGAGAGGGGGTGAGAGAGCGGAAGGGGGTGCTGGGAAAGGGGTTGAGAGCCAGGGGGTGCTGGGAGAGGGGGTGAGAGAGCCGAAGGGGGTGCTGGGAGAGGGGGTGAGAGAGCCGAAGGGGGTGCTGGGAGAGGGGGTGAGAGAGCCGAAGGGGTGCTGGGAAAGGAGGTGAGAGAGCCGAAGGGGGTGAGAGAGCCAGGGTGGTAGGGGGTACAGGAAGAGGAGTGAGAGAGCCGGGGGGTAGAGGGTGCAGGAAGACGTGTGAGAGAGCCAGGGGAGTAGGTGGTACAGGAAGATGTGTGAGAGCCAGCGGAGAAGGTGGTGCAGGGGGTTAAGTGAGAGGGACAAAGGAGAAGATGGTGCAGGGGCATAGGTAAAAGAAAGTGTAAAGAGATAGACATCTTAAGAATGGGAATGTCAGGGATGCAGCCATCATAAAACACAAGTAGTAATGAAGAATGGAAATGCACAGAGGGGACAAGTGTTAAAAAAAATAAAAAATCAAGCCTTCATACTACATTCACTTATATTTTCTATACCCCCACTCCTAAATTTCTGCTTCGACCACTGCCCTCTATTCCTGCTCCCGACTGCCTGTGTGAGCTGACAGCTGCTGATCCCTCCTCGCCCAGCGCGCCCACTAGGAGAACAGAACACAGGATGCCATAATCAGGTAAGTTCATATATTTTCTCGTGTGCAATATGTTTTTAACCATCCTTTCTTGAACTGGGGACACTACAGCGTATCCAATAATGTTTAACACTATGTATTGCTCATTATTGCGCTGTAATGTTTTTTGCATATTTATCTGTACAGAGATTTTTAATTAAGAGGAAAAAACATTGCTTGTCATAAATTTTATCTGTAATTGTGTCAATATATCTATTTTTGTTTGCATTGTAAATGATGTATTAAGCTGCTCTTGGGACTCACACTCAGTATCTGATATGCTGTAGCAATTTTTATTTGTGAATGAGTTTTTATCTGAGCTTTACTAATGATTTGGGGGCACTACTATGCCATAATATGATTTGTGGGCACTTCTGCATGACCAAATATGAATTGAGGGTAATACTATGTGGCATAATATGACCTTGGGGCACTACGATGTGGCATAATATGAACTGGGCACACTACGGTGTGGCATCATATGAACTTCTGCCAAAGGCAAGTCTTTCATTGTTGAATATGATGGGAGCCCAAAGAAGTTGCTGTATCGGGGCCCAAAATTCCTCTTGTCAGCCCTGCCTGTGAGTCAAGGGGGTAGACGCCTCCAGGTAAATAATCTAAATGTTTCCTATCTAATCAAACTGATGGATCACATCCAATTATTTCTCACCCACCTCCTCTATCCCCCTTAATTTATATACTGTGTTATTTAAAATGAATAGAAAAGACGCATATCCAATTACTGTAGTAAAACAAAAATATTTTTCTCTGACATTTTGCTGTAGATGGAAATACTTTTAATGCGGCCGTGTGGATTCAACTGATCATTCAATAGTTATGTTTTTTTTAGATATATGTTAGTTTTATTTCATGTGGAATGATTCATGAAAATTCTGCCATTACTATTTAATTGAGGGAAAAGGGTACCTGTTACCTATATGTGTGTAAGTACTCTGTTCGTTGTTGCTATTTTGTGGGAGATTTGAAAAAAGCAAAACATTGTTTCCTACAGTGGCGTCTGTATAATTGGTGGTATTGCTGTAGTATGGGGTGGCGTGCTGGTGGCAATGTTGTAGTGTGTTTGGTGCTAGTATTGCTAATAAGTAGGAGAGGGTATTGCTATAATGTGGGGGTGATGCCGGTTGCTGTAATGTGGGCCTGTGTGCTTTAAATGCCAGGGCTGATTTTTAGTCCCAGTCCGGCCCTGTCTCCCTGTGTTTGCGTGGGTTTCCTCCGGGTGCTCCGGTTTCCTCCTACACTCCAAAAACATACTGGTAGGTTAATTGGCTGCTATCAAAATTGATCCTATTCTCTCTCTCTCTCTGTCTGTCTGTGTGTGTTAGGGAATTTAGACTGTAAGCTCCAATGGGGCAGGGACTGATGTGAATGAGTTCTCTGTACAGCGCCGCGGAAGTGGCGCTATATAAATAAATGGTGATGATGATGATGATAGCTCTCAGAGCTGATTTGTAACATCCCAATGTGCCTTATGCGTTAAACTGCTTGTTCTTAAATGACCACCATAATTAGAAATTTAAAAGTTGGCATTTTAGGAAAGATGAAACCTGATTAAATTAGTTCAGCTAGCATGGCTGAAGCTTACTTTCAGGTTGTTTGTTTAAACAGGCTCAGGCTACATGTAAAAGAAAAAGCTGTGTAGCGTAAAAAACATTGTGATTGGTATGACACAAAATGGCTTTTAATCCTCCATTGTTGTTGCTTTATACTTTTATGTGTTGTTTGTCTAAAAGCACAGAAAGTAATAGAAAGTTCTGTGATGCAAGAGTATCTGTGGTTTAACAGAAGTTCTTGTTTTTGCTTCACTACTATTGCATTTGCGTGGACTAAGTGTTTGAAACTGTTGAATGATTATGTGCCAAGAAGAAGTTCTGAATCATGTTTATACCTTGTATGTTAGTGATATAGTTTTCTGTATATAAAAGCAGGATTGCTACGCCACAGAGGTTGCCTCTTGTCTGGACCATCTGCAGCAGTGTCAGTTCATCTATTGTCTATCCAGCTCTCTTATTGCAGAGAACGGGGCCCTAGCGATTGCTGTTGATTTGAACATATTGTTAAGACTACTATTGGAAGCTAAGGGGCATATTCAATTAGGTTTCCGGTCCGCGGTAACGTGCCGGAACGGGCCGCAAAGTAAATCCACGGTACCGCAATAACGTGGATTTTCGTGCGCACCCCATAGGCTTGCGTAGGAAAAGGCGCGTTATTGCGGTACAGTATTACCGTCAATACTGCGCACTTTTCACAGTAACAGGCGTTACCGTTGACCGGAAACCTAATTGAATATGCCCCTAAGTGTCATATTACTTTTTTATATATATATATATATAACTTGTTTGCAATAAACAATTAACCTTTTTGTGAAATTTGTGGTCACGAGTCTTTAACTAAATTTGGTTCCACAAACATTCTATAAAGTCTGTGTCTAAGCATCCCGCGCACTCGATGAACCTATGTCTGCTTCCTCAGACTTGCTTCCCTAGTCACAAGATGATTGCATTGTTACCTGAATAGTCCAGACCAATAACTTGAGTCATGCAAAGGTCTCTCAATTCAGGAATCAAACACCTGGGTATCATTTTGCTCTGTTAATTATAAGATGCATTAAATAGCTTTGTACAGGAACTCAGTTTTGGTCTGTTTTCTATTCTGAAAATACACAGTCACAACATTCCGCTACCAGAGGACCAAGCCCAATCATGTCTCCAGTCTTTTCATTGGCAAACAAATACACCGATTTGACCATTTGAAATCATTTTGATGTTTTGTAAGTGAAGAGAAAATAAAGTTTCTCCCTACATATGTATATAAATAAGAGGAAGAAAAGCAGCCTTGTTACTTTCCCCATCATTATATTGCAATTTCAATAAAAAATATAACTCTCAGACGAGACTCATAAACTAATTGGCCATTTGATAGCAGTAAAGTCTGCTGAGCACAGTAAGTTTTATGTGTGAACTAGAAGGCGCAAAGTTTGGGGTTTAGGTGTGAAGTTCAACAACTCAGAGGTGAAACATGCTATTGCTGTAAGTAAATGGTAAATGTTTTAGCTAACATAAGTCACCACTAAATCTAAAGTACAAGATGCCTTATATAAAAGAGCTTGCATAAGTGCGTGTATTTAGAAACCGCAAAACCTGCAGACCCGTAAGTTTCTTTATCTGTGCAGTGTCAGGCGCCGCTCTCACACCATGCTAGGTGTCGGGAGCGGAAGCCTGTGTCCGCTGTCGGGTCCCCGTCCCATTGCCTAGCAACGGGACGTACTTTCGGTTCAAGGCCGCGCATGCGCAGTGCGCGCGTCCCGTTGCTAGGCAACGGGACGCTTCTTCTCTGTATATCGGCGGTCAGGTGTTCAGTCCAATTAGGGCTAGTGCCCTACTATAAATAGCCCCTCTTTTTGACCTATCCAGTGCCAGATTATTGGTTTCACCTTTTCCAGCGTTGTATCCTGTTCCCATATTCTAGTTTCCTTTGGTGTTTGACCCCGGCTTGTTTCTGACCATTCTCTGTTCCCACGATTTGGCTTCTTCGTTTATTGGATTCTGACCCTTGGCTACCCTCTCGACCATTCCTCTGGATCACCCTTATGTACTGCGCTACCGTTTGGCTACGACCCAGACCGTACGACTACATCTGCAATCTCCCGCTGTACTGTTAACTAGCTTGAAGGACCGAGACCTGCGTGACCCACGCAGCCAAGCCCATACCTCCTTACGGGAGTCCCTGGTGAATACTCCGCGCCTTCCTGCCTAGTAGAGTCAATACCAGTCAGCGGCATCTCCAAGTCCAATCGTGACATACAGCTGTACCTACTTGTCTGGCAAGTGCATTTCAAGGGCCCAATCTTTGTACACAATTCTGTAAAAACATTCTGCTCCTAGATTTGAGAATTTGCTGATACAACTGAAAAGGTGCAAGTTTGTACAGATAATAATGAAGGCATCAAAGTACACTTGCAGGATTGCAGATACTAGAGATGTGCGCTGACCCTTGTGTTTCGGTTTCAAAACCGGTGTTGGTTCTAACCCAACTTCGTGTTTCAGCTTTGCTACCGGATTTGTCAAACGAATGCGAAAGGTTTTGGTTTTGGATCTGGATTTAATTGAAAATTGGGAAAATTAGGTAAAATAATGTCATTTTGAGTTGTTTTTGCTCCTATATTATTATTTATAACATTAACATTAATTTACAGTCTATTTTCTAATGATCCCTTCACAACGGTCCAAATTTTCAATTGTCTTAATGAAGGATTTTGCTTTCTCTCATTCAATTAAAAAAATAATAACCTGAATAGTGTTGATATCTATCTTTCATTGCACCCAAACCTCCTTGGCATGATCAGACTTACTATTGCTGTAATTGAATAACTAACCACACGGACAGCAATGCAAATTTGGCAATAGTTTTTATTTAAACAAAAAATGGTGGGAGAGAGAGCAGTGCAAGTCAGCTAGCAACTAATAGCAAAACCAAACAGTGGAAGGTCAGATTACTATTACACCACTGGTCCCAGGATATAAACCGTTACAATGTTATGGCTTCCTACTCCTGCCTGGAGTTTCTGAAGTATTGGTATTTTTTGGTTATTGTTCTGTACGGTTTCACCCTGTATAGTCTACTGTTTGTACTGTGTACGGCGCCGCGGAAATCTTGTGGCGCCTAACAAATAAACGATAATAATAATAATAATAATAATAATAATAATAGGAGCTTATCTTTTAAAATATTATTTTATACATTTCTATCCTCTCTATTTTGTATTTTAATTGACATTTTTGCTTTTTTGTTCCTGTCCAGATGCCTTATGTTTCCTCTCTTTAATTCACACAAGACAGGTTGTATCCATTCTGTGGGAACAATGTACAGAAAGCAGGAGGGATGTTCGCAGAGGAAAGGGTCCATGACAATTTCTAGTACTTATATACCAAACTCTTTGTACTGTTACTATACTGTATCTCCCTTACTCTGCACAGTCACAATTCATTAGCAGATACACAATATGGACTTGTACTGTTACTGTCCAAAGTGAGACTATTTTACATAATTTGGTAAGACTGTGACAAATATTTGACTTGTTAGGGATTCTGTTTTATGCTTTTAAGTAAAGAAACTTGAGTCCAGTTTCGGCTTTCTTTATGTTTGTGGTTTAAACCAAAAGGTCCTGAAATCTACTTCCTCAGTGACTTAAAGGAGCGAATGGAAGATCAGTGCAGAGTTTTCACTATACTGCTTCCCATGCTAGCACAGCTGTATTTATAGGGTGTGCGGGCCACTCGCAGAGGTTCCGTCAAGCTTGACTGAGCAAAGTTTTACCTCTCCTATAGTTTACTTGCAGGCCTTCAGTGTCTCTGATCAGTAGCCCTCCCTCTCTCCATCACCCATGATGCTCCCCTCTCTTGGCACCCTCTGCTATAGTACCTGGTGCCCTCACCCTCTGCTTCTCCCCTGTGATGCTCCCCTGGTGTCTTGTCCCTAGTCATCCAGTCCCATGTTCCCATATTACCCTCTCCCTCTGGCACCCTCTCACTGGTCTCTTTTCTTGGGACCCAATCCTTGTCCCCTCACACCGTTCCTCACTGGCTTTTTCTCCCCTAACACCCTCCCCTCGCATCAGGCACCTTGTCCTCTCCACTAACATCCTGTCCTTTGGCACCTATTCCCCTCTCTTGGGATACTGTCTTCTGACTTGTGGGATCCTCATTTCCTCTCCTACCCTGTCCCCTCGTAACCTCTCCCAAAATTATATTAGTCTCTTACTTGTTACAAGACTTGATTGATATAAAATCAGGATAAGTACCAAATTATATTCAAGGCACACATCACTAATCCTATAAAGCAGGCCTGGCCAACCTGTGGCTCTCGAGGTGTTGTGAAATTACAAGCATGCCCTGCCAGCTATTGGCTGGCTATCCACTAGCAAAGCATGCTGGGACTTGTAGTTTCACCACACCTGGTTTGCATTTATACTAATTAGATGTTAGATACCTTTAATATAGTGTACAATTAATAATTATTATTGAATTCCCTGCAGGAGACATTTATTTAACTCTTTTGAAGATGTTCGTGCGTAGGAAAAGGGTACTGTAACCCAATCCCCCCCTCCCCCAAAAAACAGACATTTAATATCATTTTGTAAACTGAACATGAGAAATGACAGAGTACTTGTACACCCATTAATCTTTCATTTGAAATTTTCAGTCTGTTTATAAAATCACATCAAACGATACGATGTACGATAAAACATGATCGTGGGAGCGTACACACTAATGCGATATCGGACCTACAGTCGTTTATCGCGTGATTGGCACGATAATTGGGTGAGAAACCTGTAGTGTGTACCCAGCCTTAATATGGTAAGGTCACAGAGTGCTTATTCCTAACAATGAATTCAAATTTGACTGATTGACTCAAATATACATGTGTTTCCTTCACACTAGAATGGGGGATTTTGTCTACTAGGTCAGAATAACATCAGTACCTTGGAAAGTACAGTGAACTCTTCTGATGAGAAAACATTATCAAACGTTTGTAGATGACTTTTATCTGCTAATTTTGCTTTTGACTTTCATGTGTCACAAAGGGGAAGTTGCTAAGTTGTTCAAAGTGGGCTGGTATACGGTGGTATGTCATAACGACAATTCCCCTACTGCCTTCATTGGAAATCTGTCAAAATCCATCCACTTACATTTTTCATACCGCCACTTCTAAATTTCCACCTCGACCACTGGATAAGATCAGGTACAAGTTGTGTGTTTATTGTAAATTGGTGTATATAGCACAAGCCAGGCTATTTATTAGATGTAGTAGCACAGTTCTAAATAGAGACAAACTTCTACTTGTTACAATGTAAAGTTAAATATATTGGTTCAAAACAAAACAAAAAACCCTACAAGAGGTCTAGATAAAAGTACAAAATGATTAACACATCCTCCAGGTAGGCATTCAACCTCACCCACACTCTCTTTTGGATTTTCACAAGAAAGCCAACTACACAACACTCATAGCTACACTACCAACAGAATTACAAAATAAGCTAAATTAGCAAAATCTGACATTTAACACGTCAAAATGGACTATTTATATTTTAAGGAGGAAAGTAATAATCCATTTCTAAATGATAATAGATAGATGAGGTTGTACTACAATTGAACCCATGTTTCATGTTTTGGAGTTAATTCCTGACATTGTATATATATCAATAGTTAAACGCTATCTGCTAAAAATAGAATAACATGAAATATTTCTAGCCCTTATTAGCAGAGTTAATATAGAGACATTGTCATGTTATTGATTACAGAATGCCACTGACTGATATTGGCGCGACTAATCTGGGAGGCGCGGAGTCTAGCGCACCCCCGGTATTGACCAGAAACCCCCGTAAGGAGGTATGGGCTTAGCTGCGTGGGGTACGCCGGTCGCGGTTCTCCCAGTTAGCTATCAGTGCAGTGGAGGAGAGCAGGAGTAGTCGTACGGTCCCGGTCAGTAGCCAAACAATGGTGCAGTACACAGGGGTGATCCCAGAGAGTGGTCAAGAGAAAGGCGAAGGTCAGAATCCGGGAATCAAGCAGGGCCAAAACGCAGGGCAGAGACTAGTCAGGGAAACAAAGCCAAAAGTCAGGAACCAAGAACAGCAGGAAACAGGATACAGGACGCTGGAGCTGGTGAAACCAATACTCTGGCACAGACTGCAGAGAGGAGGTGCAAGATATACCCTATAGTGGGCTCTGATTGGTGGCTGTTGAATTTAAGTTGGAGAAAGAAGTGTCCTGTTGCCTAGCAACGGGACGCGGCCCCACTGCGCATGCATGGCCGGCGAGGCCCAGAAGTACGTCCCGTTGCTAGGCAACGAGACGTGGATCAGAGAAGGCAGCAGGCGTCCATCCCCGGCACCTTATACACAGAGCAGGGACGGCGCCTGACTGACATTCAATGGATGCAGAGGGTGTATTTAGGGGTGTTTAGCGGGGGAGGGGCCACAGAGCATTTTTCACCCCACAAAGGTATTTGGACTTGTAGGTGACATTATTACTGTTTCCATCAGTTAAAAAACAGAATTAAAGTATTCTGTGGGTATGTTCCTTGCTATGTACAAAACAGACCATTAGGCAGATTTGCACAAACAGATATGATTTGTGCTCTGTGCATTTAAGCTGTTTAGTGAATCTAAAGATGGATGAAAGAGTCTATTTTCTTACAGACATTGCAATCAGGCAGATTGTAGTGAGAAGAAAATGCATCAGATTGTACTATATTATCCCCTGTCCAGTCACATTCAAAGTGTATAGCATTGTGGTGTGACTAAGTGGATGCAGAGTAGGCAGTATGCTATGTATGAAAAGCTGGATCTTTCAATGCATTCTAACAAACGTGGTTTTATCTGTAGCAATAGGTAAAATTCGGATCCTTCAATGATCAATAAATAGACGTGTGTCCATTTCTGATAACTTGTTGGGTTAGGTGTTAATGGATTGCTGACCAGCTTGAAAATTGCAGTTCATTTAATGAAATACAGACAGAATGCAAGTAAAACATTTACTTCTTTAGTATGGTTTCTCTAACATAAGTCTTTGCTATGTTGAAAACGGATCAGCTTTACTGGACAGTACAAGATTGCCGCTACCCAGGTCTGGGTACAGCGACTCAGAACCATAGGTCATGCTGAACTCAATAATAGAACGTGGAAACTTTAAAGTCAATAATAGAATCTTTTCTTTTTTTCCTCCTTCTCACTTTCACCATACTTCTTGCCAAACTCATGTCTCCAGCATCCTATTTTTATCACACCATTACTAGTTCCCCTTTACAACTTCCTTCCTCGCTAATCTGCACCCTATGAACTGTTTGATTACCTGCATCCACACACACACTTATCCTACAGAAGCAGAAACAAACCTCACACCTGCAAATCATCCTTGCATGTCCTCCTTCTCGCCCCTTCTCATCCTCATGGCTGCTGTAGACATTTCCCCCAACCCTGGGCCTGGTGCAATCCCCACTATCTGCTCATCCTTGCTCCCCCAAAAAAAACAACTGTCCATCCATACTACCAATCCCTCCAAACCTATCCACATATCTCCACTACCTTCCCTCATCTTATTCCTGTGCTCTTGGAATACAAGATTTATTTGTAAGAAACTTGCATCTAAAAAGGATCATTTCAAAATCCATCAGCCTCTATCTTTAGACAAAAAGTGAGAGCAAAGCATAAAAAAATTATTAAATTTGTACCTGGGCAAAACCATGTTGCATTAGAGGGGGAGGTAAATTTAAAATGTGGGGACAGATTTATAGTTGGGGTAGGGCATATCCTAGATCAACTATAAATGTCAGTGTAAAAATAGAGCTATCAAGTATTTGTGTGCTAGATGAAAAAACAGCCAGTATTTAACTTATGTGCAAAATAATTTCGCACCCCTTGCATTGTAACATGGTTTGTCCCAGAGAACATTTACTCCTTTTTTTGTCTTACTTTTCTTAATGAATCAGGCCCAAAATGTTTTCTATGTTATAAATGTGCACTAAAAACAGCCACTGTGAAGTCCAACTCCTGGGGTCAGCATCTATAGATTATGTATTCCAGATTATATATCCAATATGTTTCCACCTTGTGGAATATAGAGCACGCCTAAACTCTAATTTAACCTGCTTGAAAAAGAGGGATCACTACAATGTGTTAAAAATATCTGTATAACTGTGGATCTGAATTGAATTTAATATGTCTATGTTGTTCATAAAGTCTATTTAGATTTTCCAATCATGTTGCCAACATTTTGTTGGACAGTTTATTAAGTTTACAACATAAGTGAAGGAGGTAATGGTTGTTTTTCCCCGGTGGTGTAGGAGTTAAGTTCATGTATGTTGGTAGGACAATATTTGCACATGTTACACATGCCATATCTGTGCCATTTATTAATGGTTTATGTATTTTCTACATTTTTAACTGTCTGTAATAGTTTATCCTTCCGACTGCTGGCTTAGGTTAAGAGTTTGTTTGAAATAGGTTGGCGAACAAGGGTACATTTTTCTCCTTTTTTATTTTGTTATATTTTTTTCAATGTTTTTTTTTTACATTGGAAGTTATTACATTTATTAATATTATAACTCATTTTTCCTGTAACGATAAAGTCTCTCATGGAATTTAGCACTGTGGCTCAGTGGTTAGCACTTCTGCCTCACAGCACTGGGGTCATGAGTTTGATTCCTGAACATGGCCTTATCTGTGTGGAGTTTGTATGTTTTCCCCGTGTTTGTGTGGGTTTCCTCCGGGTGCTCCGGTTTCCTCCCACACTCCAAAAACATACTAGTACATTAACTGGCTGCTTTCAAATTGACCCTAGTCTCTCTGTCAGTGTGTGTGTGTTAGGGAATTTAGACTGTAAGCTCCAAAGGGGCAGGAACTGATGTGAATGAGTTCTCTGTACAGCGCTGCGGAATTAGTGGCGCTATATAGATGATGATGATGATGATGATTTACATGAAAATATTGACCAAAAAACGCTTGTTATACAGGAAGTGCGTCATTGCGTTCCAAGCTACAACGCATATCGCCGGAGTGTGCATTTGACAGTCGAAGTGCATTATTGCACCTCCTTGGTAAATGTCTTAGTTACTCATGGGGAATACACACCTGCTAGGCAGGTGTCCCAGTGACTCACCTAGGAATCGCTGCATTTGGTAGTTATATTGAAAACCTGTTTGTGTACGTTTAGTTTTGGCACTTCCAGTTTATGTGTTCCAGGGTGGAATGCATATTGTTTGGCGTGCCTTATAGAGTATACAAGGGAGTCATTGACTCATATATTTTGCAATGATGTGCAGACTATCCCCATTTGATGAATAATGAGCTGCAACTGAAGACAATATGGGATTAAATAAGAAGTCAGGTAACTTCATGTGTTTTTTTTATATCTGTCTTTTCTGTTGTTCTATGTGGTTGTCTTGACAAAGGTCCAAATAAATGTAAGACAGAAACTTTGACTTATAATGTGAGATATTGAATTGAATTAAAAGAAAATGAAAGCAGAAATGTTGATTGTTTCTGTTAGTAAACTGCCATGTATTTCTGCCGCTACTCTATTAACTCTACTCTACTAATTTTAACCAGGCAGCTTGCTGCAGACTTTGGCCAAAATTATTGAAAATTTGGAAAGTTGTGTAGAGATCATTAGATAATTAACTGTAAATGAATGTTAATGCTATAAATAGTAATATAGGAGCAAAAGCAGCTCAGCATCACATGATTGTACCTATTTTTCACTATTTTTAATTAAATCCAGATCCAAACCAAAACCTTTCAGGATTTTTGGACAAAACCAAAACCAAAACACAAAGACATTTTAGAGCCAAAACCACATCCAAAACAAAAACACAGGGGTCAGCGCACATCTCTACAAATTATATTAATTCACATAAACTTATCTCTCTCTACACACTATAAGGAGGCAGTTTTTCAAGGTAGGAAATGGAACTACACACATCTCGGTGCTACCTACTCACATTGCTCTGTTACACTTAGATATCTAATTTTTCCTGTCTCTGACACTTACACATTTCACTTTCACAGAAGTTGCCACTTGCTGCTCTCTCACTGCGGTTTCTTGTCAATTACATTTCTCTTTGCAATAGAGGCCTCTCACTGTGACATTCTCAGATCGCACCACATTTACACATCACACGTAGGCATTGCTACTTGCTCCTTGACTTCTGACAGCTTTTGACACTTAGCAGACCACAGTCGGCATCTTTGCCAAGCCCTTGGCCATTATCTAGTACATATATACATTGCATGGTGACATCCTATTCAGTTTACTGGTATCATGTCTTAGTTCTTCTCTGCCACGTATACATTTTTGTCTCTCTGACACTTAAAAATATCCTGTGGCAGATAAACATTTCACAGTCATCTTCTGCCTTGGCAGCATGTTCCCTTCACACAAATCACTTGGCATATTAGTGCCATTTCCCCCTATTTCTCTGCCATCTTTTGCCACTTAATCATCACTCTGCTATTTAAACGTCTCACTGTTTATGTTTTGGCATTTATACATTTCACATTGCTAGTCTGTGCCACATAGTGCCATTTTCCCTGTGCCATCCATACATTCTACTGCAGTAGCCTGTGCCTCTTATACATCTCACTTTCTCAGGTGGTGCCACTTACCCATCAATCTTTGCCAGCTTTTGCACCATACATGTTGCATTCTGCAACTTATGTTTCTAACTGTGCCATCATATGCCATATAAATTTCATGGTGGCAGCATCTTAAATGTAAATATCAAATATTGCCACTTACACATCTGTCAGGTTTGGACACTTGTGTCACACAGTCTGGAACTCAGTCTTGGTTAATAAAAGAATATGTAAATCCCAAATATATGGTAATAAATATATTGTATTAGATTTTTAAGGTTATTTAAATAAAAACTTACTTGGATGATCGGGAGTGGTCTCTCTGCGGGCAACGGTGAGAACTCCTTTTGACTCCATAAACGATTTTGCAAGAGGAATGCATGAGAAACAAGACAAATTTAGAAAGACTCTTGAGGGGGCATGCTTCGAATTAAGACATCAGCTTAAAACACAAACAACAGAGGTGCATACAAGGCAGTCAACGAGAGACAACAGTATATTAGAGGTGTTGGATCACAATATGGCAACAACCCTACAGCAAATGTCAGCAGGCCGATCTCAAATGGCTGCAAAAAAAGTCAAGATAACTGAGCTCCAAACCTTGGGAGCCAAGCCCAAATGGTTGCGAGCCATGCACAATTACCTGCACTCCAAAAACAAATGGCTGAGAGTCAACAACATACCTTGGCAAGCTGTCTATTAATTGCAATTTATAGCTGAGGAAATGCAAGTGCGACAAACAGACCTATCTCCACCACGCATGATGAACCAGTTTTATATATACACCAACCGAACAGCCGAGACAAACTACAAACTCAAGCCATGGAGCACCAGGGATGACGGAGAGCACATCAACGATGAGAGACACTTCACCAAGGTGCAACTCAAAGCAACTGCAAAGTGCAAGAAGAAAGGTCCTACAGCCAGGAACCCTTCATAGTGAAGAAGAGGAACGAACAAAAGGATAACATGATTTAATAATTCAATTTACAATACTAACCCCCAACCCTTTATTTGGCCCCATACTGTCTTGCTGATCTAATATGATTGACTTAACACTGAGGCTTCTGATCCTACCACATCTTTTATGGTTTTTGCTTATTAGCCGTATGCTACAGTATTACACACGCTCTTTTTTGCTTATATAAACATCTGAATAGCTTTGACCCGTGGAAAACGTAGAACGATCTGTAGACAAAAGTTGACCATGGATCCTACAAGGAAGGGACATCTTCCAATCCAACCTAACAATTGCAAAGGTATATCTTTAACCGACTAGTGTGTCACTGTCCCAAAAATAATATGTAAATGGCTGTTTCTTCAAATTTAGGCAAGAAGGCTATTTAAGAAAGGTTTAACATAGAAGATATTGGAGAAATCTTCTGTATTAACTAAAGTACAGCTGAATACTACCGTCCTCATAGTCCTCTATGGGAGCAGTGCTCTTGTCCAATTTAACAAGCTCCGAAAAGGCTAGTTCTTCACAGCTTGTCTAATAGTTAATGCCATCTGAAGAGGGGGTTTGCAGCTCTTTCCTATGGAAAGAGCCATCGGAGAGCGTAGCGGGATCTCCTCCCCTCTTTAATATTCAGCGTTGGTACATGCACTGACTTATGGTTGCTCATGTCCAGTGGAAAAGACACGGAAGTGGAATCTTTCAATGTTGTGATCAGCAGAAGAGTAGTTTCTATTATTTGCCAGGATAGATGCTTATTGGAAAACTAGAAGTGCCAGCATACCTTGAATAAGAGATGAACGGCAGCAGTTGCAGGCTTGGTGTGGTGGAAACCATTACACTTTATGTTATGATAATGTCCCACAATAGTCCTACAGTACTTACCCTTTGAAATATGCCTTGCATGGAACCTGGTGAGAATGATCTACTGGCTGGGTTATGACGTTGTCCGAGTCGGCTTATCCTCCAGGAGCAAAACTCACGGTATACAGGACGGCTGTTGTCTCTCTTTTTACATATGTTCCCCCAACATTCTTCCTTTGTCACATGGGCCCCAACCCCCACCCTCCCATGGGTTCCTGCCTGCTGCAGTGTGCTTTGGAGGAGTGCTGTGGTCACAGTCGGTCTCACCTTTGCTGCTCCATTTTGGGAGGATCCCTGAGCAGTGGAGACTGATGAATGGGCCTCATTCTGGATATAACACTGCAGCAGGAACCAATCAACATCATCACCATTTATTTATATAGCACCACTGATTCCACAGCGCTGTACAGAGAACTCATTCACATCAGTCCCTGCCCCATTGCAGCTTACAGTCTAAATTCCCACACACACAGACAGACAGAGAGAGACAGACTAGGGTAAAGTTTTTTGATAGCAGCCAATTAATCTACTAGTATGTTTTTGGAGTGTGGGAGGAAACCGGAGCACTTGGAGGAAACCCACACAAACACTGGGAGAACAAACAAACTCCACACAGATAAGGCCGTGGTCGGGAATTGAACTCATGACCCCAGCGCTGTGAGGCAGAAGTGCTAATCACTGAGCCACCGTGCTGCCCACTGCAAGCAGTTCTACGCTTCTACACTAAATGGGGAACTTATTTATTGACCTTAAACCTAAACACCAAGCAAATTATCATCCGTATTTTTGTTGGCACAGATTGAGCACTTAAAAACTGAATAAGGGAGGATGAACGCCAAGGAGCCCCAGGTTAATGGATCTTAGTATATAATTTTCTTGGAATCTGATCCAACATAACAACAACAATAATAATAATGATGTTATAATGATGTCACCCCCCCCCTACCAACAGTCCACTGCTTCCACTCCTCCTATATTGTAATCATAGTTTGATACATATGTTTTGTCATGCCTAATCCTCTGACCTTGTCTATGAATAAAGAGTTGATGTGTAATGATGTAACAAACTTTGCAAAATCTATAAGCAGACATTTAAAAACAAAGAAATGAAAACAACCCATTTAATTCAGTTTGCTCATCTCAACCCTCCCCCATTTCCTTGCCTTTTTCTGGCATCCTGCTTCCTTTTCCTGTAGTCCAAGAGTCTATATCATTGGCGGATCAAATACCTTGTGGGTTATTATTTTTAAGTTTATCACTGTTCATCAACTTGTTTCCTGTGTTCTTGATTGCAGTTCTTTCAAAAACACATTCTTGTAGAACCTAAATTGTGTCACAGAAATAATGCGTGCAGTGAAAAACACATCGGAACAGCTACTTGTTCCTTTGTAACTGTACATAAGTGTTCATGAACTGAAGCCTTTTATACCAATAAGTAAAGAAAGCTGTTCCACAACTTGCCTGATAGAGCACCAACAGTGTGTACACATAGGGGTAAATTTACTAAAGCTTCTAAAAAAGGAGGTGTTGCCCACAGCAGCCAATCAGAATATAGGGCCTGATTCATTAAGGATCTTAACTTAAGAAACTTTTTATTTCAGTCTCCTGGACAAAACCATGTTACAATGCAAGGGGTGCAAATTAGTATTTTGATTTGCATATAAGTTGACTGTTTTTTCATGTAGCACACAAATATCAACTTTAAATGTCAGTGTACAAATAAGCTATCAAGTATTTGTGTGCTACATGAAAAAACAGTCAGTATTTAACTTATGTGCAAAACAGAATACTAATTTGCACTCCTTGCATTGTAACATGGTTTTGTCCAGGAGACTGAAATAAGAAGTTTCTTAAGTTAAGATCCTTAATGAATCAGGCCCCTAGTTATCATTTATCTAGTACAGTTTAGAAAATGATAGCTACTCTGGTTGGTTGCTATGGGCAACACCTAAACTTCTTCTTTTTACAAGCTTTAGTAAATGGACCCCATTGATAATATAGATCATTAGTACATAATTGCATCCACCACCTATGTACAGTTGAGGCAGTGATTTTGTGGGCTGTACCAATATTGAGAAAAATACAGCTTACCAATTTTCCAGGAGCTAGTGACATCACTGAAACAAGAGTCAGTCATTTTATGGGATGAACAATTATTCATAAAAATGCAAAATAGATAAATAAAATGGCTGCCTTCAGCTTTAGCCAAATGTTCTTTATATTTAAGGCTTCTTGTAGTTTGGTGGTCACATACAGCACAGCTACCAACATTCTGATTCCCCAAAGTGGGGCAAAACACCGCCCTGTTACACCAAAACTCCTCCCACAAATTCCCATACTTGTTTTAAACCCCACCCACTTTACATTAAGCAATGACCCTCTTACTGGCCAAAAATCGGGACCTTCCACCAATATAGGAACAGTTAGGAGGTATACATATAGTTCGACTGAAACTATGTAAAAGTGCTGTATTAGTTGAATATTGATATTTGCATTTTTGATATGTTATTTGCTATGGCTATGTGCCTTTTATTACAATATCACAATGCACAATACTTCAATTAAAAAAAAATGCTTGCTTCCACTGTGTATAGTGATAGGTATGGTGTGTATACGCTAAATACATGGAGCACAAATGCTGAATAATTCCCATATTCCGTACATTACTATGTCATACATAGCACGGTATATAACTTCAATAGAAGGGGAACATATAAAGCCCCCAGCACACTACTGACAACCAGTAAAAAAGGCTAATTAAAACTGTCTTGTATTTATAAATAAAATGCAGAAGCTTTATTTTCACACATTTGTAAACATATAACAAGCCACCCACTGCATTTCAGCTAATCGCATTACCCTAACCGCAAACAGTGAGAGTGCCCGTATTGGGTCATATATTCAAGTGTAGCAGAAGCAACGGAAAGATGACTTATCTTGTATTTGCAAATGTGTGTAACTAAGACTTCAGCATTTCATTAATAAATATGAGGACTTCTTAATTAGTGTTTGTGATGGGCTGACCAGGGGCAAACGCAGGATTTGTAGAGGGGAGTTTCCACACCACGCCACCAGTGGGCATGACCAGCATGCATGGGGGCGTGGTTATAATATTAGACAGTGCTTGGCTGCTCTCCCACTCTTCCTATCCCCATAATATACACGGGCAATGCTGCGTGGACTACTGTTAGATGCACACAGCTCTCCCTTTTCAAGCAGAGCCGTGTGAATCGGGGGCAGGGTCCAGCCACCTCAATTATACAGTGCCCCCCCCCCAGAGCCGTAACTAGGGTGGTGCGGGCGGTGCCGTCGCCCCGAGCGCAAGCCCGAGGGGGCGCAGCAGCCGCCCACTACCTTCCCCTCTGTGGCTCAAAGTAAAAAAAAAATATCTAAAAAAAATAAAATAAAATAAAAAAATATTGCCCCCCCCCGCGACTCATGCAGGGGGGGTGCCGCGAGTCGGGGGAGGGGGAGGGGGAGGGGGGGTCGGTTACCGCGAGTCGGGGGAGGGGGGGTCGGGTGCCGCGAGTCGGGGGAGGGGCTAGTGTGGTGGCTGGTCAAAGAATGATCACACTGTCTGTCAGACAGTGTGTATAAAGTTATTTGTCAGGACCCGCCCCCTCCCCTTCCAGGATGCTGTGCTCCGCTCTACCCCCCCCTCTGAAAAGAAAGTGAGGAGCGGCCATTGCTGAGCAGAGAGAGTGAGTCCCCTGCATCTACTGCTGACTGCTATGCTGACCATCCAGGAGGGAAGAAAAATAGGTAAGTAAATGTTATATTGTAATTAAAATATATATTTAAAAAAAAATAAATAGGAAATAGGGTGCTCCATCCAGGAGCAAAAACTAAGGGAGTGTAGTGGGGAAGCAAAATCTATGGGGGCAGGGGACATGAAAATGTATAATGATTATTTTTTGGTATTGTATTTTTTGGTATTTTGCATTTATGTATTCTCCCCTGTCCCTCTCATCTACCCCACCTGTGCCACCTTCTCCCCAGTCCCTCTCATTTACCCCCTTGTGCCACCTTCTCCCCAGTCCCTCTCATCTACCCCCCTGTCCCACCTTCTCCACAGTCCCTCTCATCTACCCCCCTGTGCCACCTTCTCCCCAGTCCTTCTCATCTACCCCCCTGTCCCACCTTCTCCTCAGTTCCTCTCATCTACCCCCCTGTCCCACCTTCTCCACAGTCCCTCTCATCTACCCCCCTGTGCCACCTTCTCCCCAGTTCCTCTCATCTACTCCCCCCCCATGTGCCACCTTGTCCCCAGGCCCTCTCATCTACTACCCCCTCTGTGCCACCTTGTCCCCAGGCCCTTTCATCTACTACCCCCTCTGTGCCACCTTGTCCCCAGGCCCACCTTCTCCCCTGTCCCTCTCATCTACCCCCTTGCACCATCTCCCCTATTCCTCTTACTTGTCATCCTGCAGCCCACTTCCAGCACTGGGTTTATATGTATTTAAAAATCCAAATTTATATAGTGTATGTCGTGTAAAGTACAGGAAATAGAAAATTTGTCATTTTCATATTCATAATCTATGATTTCTATTTTCCTCCACATAGTGTCTATTGCAAAAAATACAGGTGTAGCCAAGGGCTCTTATATTTCTTCCCTATAGTGAGAGAAATTTGTATAGGTTACACCTGTATTTTTGAGGCTACCAACTACACAGCAATACAAAAGAATTCATTCAGTAAAGTGCTAGCCACATCCCCACATTAGGTTGGCCACACCCACTTGGCAAATGTCACTCCCACTTAGATGGGGGGCGCCGGTGCCCTGTCTCGCCCAGGGCACTAAAATGTCTAGTTACGGCACTGCCCCCCCCCTCGGTTTGCCTATGTTGACAGAAGTGTGCTAGGGGATTTTATGTATTTTTTTTTGTCTTTACCTGTCATCTACTGATTTCTAGGCCTCAAAAACAAGAATACACAACATAACATAACTGTTTGAAAATGCAGCTATTTACCAATTCTTAGGTATTCAGCTGACAGTCTGCTGGGCAAGGCTGCAGACAGTGTTGCATGTTTGTGCAGCAGTGTAGCTAGTTCAAAGATATACAAGTGGAGGACATGTGTGTGACAAAATAATAGTATTAAAATATCCACTGTCTCTGTAGTTATCAAGGATGTAATTAAAAAGAAACATTAGCATTATGTTAAACATCAAGCCCACCACTTTATTATTGATCCGATATTGTGCAGGACCCCTCCTGATATTCTATGACGAAATGCGTTGTGTACCTGGTGTCTCCTACCTTCATACTCTTTGGCGGCTATGGAAAGGGGCAAAAAGTTGATGTACCAGAGTCAAAAATTAATTATTTCAGCCCTGCACTTTGACAGGGGAGGTACCCCCTAGCTGTAATATGGCTAAGTAATATATACTAATTGGAAGTTAAATATTACAGGTTGTGTTATACTTATATGCTTAGGATTTAACAAGTTAACAATATTAGCTGGCAAATTAATATGCAATATTTTAGCATAAGTTAAACACATGCTTATGAAGTAATGTATTAATCTAAACTTATAGATTGCAACTGATCTAAGAAATGTACCTTCCATGATGTTAAAAAGTGAGGTTGGTTTGGGTCTACTGGGATCAGTGACTGTTGCATAGAGAAGTTGAAAAAAACTGTAGGTGACCTGTAAGTGGGGGTGGGGGGGGGGGATATTATTGGTTTAATGTCTGAAATGATGCATTTATCTACTTATTGCCTTTGTGGTTTGAGTCTACAAAAGAGATGTGAAAATAACTAATAATTACCATTGCTCATTTTCTATTTAATGGTCTGTACTGTACGTACAAAATGAACCAGCATATTCTGAAAAGACTATGTTTCTGAGTTTATCCATAACATGCAGGTCCCATAGTAGCTGCACCCCTGGCTGCTATGGTAGTAGCATGTCTGTGCACAGTACTAATAGATTTATCTGACAAGTTATTCTGTATGGCCTTTCCCTTCACATTATATACAGTAGCCCAATCTTAGAACTGTTAGTATCAATTTCAGTTTGATTTTTTTTATATATTTGTGTCTGAGTCTCAGGTCTTTTTCTTTGTATCCGTCCATAGAATCTTAGACTATAAAATAATTGTTGTAGAATGTACTTAGCTTGCATTATTTGTTATCTAGATTGTATCCTTTGTGATTGTTCAGCAAATGTACAACAAATGCAAAAACTATTATCTTAAGTGGCCCTATCTGTGTGAAGTTTATATGTTCTCCCTGTGTTTGCATTGGTTTCCTCTGGGTGTGTGTATGTGTTAGGAAATTTAGAATATAAGCTTCAATAGGGCAGGGACTGATATGAATGATTACATACTCTCTGTACAGCCCTGCATAATATGATTAACACTTTGTAAATGAACATTAATAACAAGATTACCTCGAACCCTGGACTGTAATTAAGTTGTGGGCCACACATCAAGATGGCAACCTCTGGCGAAATTGAAGAAAGTGTCCTAGTTTTTTTCCACCAGTGTGTTCCCAGGGAAAAATTTGCATGGCAAAAATGTATTGGTGGGACTTGTCTAATGTGGTTGTGGTTTTATATATATGAATTATATAAAAATGTTGTATCAAATAGCTTTAATCAAATACAACTAAGGGTGTAACAACAGGGGTTTGATTGCTATGGGGCGGTGGCCTTGGTCACCCATCTCCCCTTCTCAGGAGGTTCCACTTCCCCAGAGGCCCCTGCTCTGCTCTCAACAGAACAGAGCAGAGACCTCTTCTGACCGACAAATGCACATTGGGGCCATGCATCTGAATGCACATGCCCAGAAGAGGCCCCCCAATCTGCTCTATTGAGAGCAGAATGGGGGGCCCGAGTGGTGAGAATGGCCTTGCTGGCCCGTACCTGTTTGATTCTTGAAGACAGCACAGCCCCATCAGGCCAGTATTCAATGCAGATTATTTTAGTGACCTCTATACAATACAGAGAAAAAAGTTATCTCTATTAAATACAGAAAGCATTATCACTGCATAAAACACAATGCATACTAGGGACTACTATTTAATGTCAATCCTGTACTAGGTGACACTATAAAATGCAGACCCACAAACCTCTGGTGGCTTTGGAAAGCAGAACACTGTCCTCTCTGGTCATGTCTCTGTGCAGACGCCAGATCTATAGTGGCTTTGCTATACAGACCACTGTGTTAAATACTTTGCAGGACTTCCTGAACTCGTGGTTGGTCATGTTGAGACAGAAGCGGCAGTCAGCTTTGGAACTACATATGTGAGTTATCTTTTATGGCCAAACAAATGTGTGCCCTTTGTTCTTGTCCATCTTTAGCTAGATTTCCCAGAGCACCTCTCCGCAGGGTACCTGCTGCAATGAGCATATAGGTGAGACACAGTGGCCTCCCTCCATTAGGCAGTTACCCAATCACACAGAGAATTGTTATCTGAGACCAGCTCTGTTGTTATCTGAGACTAACTCTACCAATGCCACACCATCATGAGAACCAAACAGGACTTAAAACAGGGAGCCTGGCCATCTGGTCCCGGTGCTACCGTATACTGTGGACAGGCTTACTAGGGGATGTAACTCCTTTTGGCCTGGTCCAGGATCATGCCTGTTTGGATATTGAATTCTCTTTGGACTTGTTTCTTTGTGGACCTGTGAAAAGCAGGAGGACATTGAGCGTGGTCCCTGCACTGCTGGCAAAGGAGTGAAATGTTATAGCTGGATGGCCCTTTTAGGGTAGAATCGAGTGGTAAACCCTTGGTTTTTGATGCTGTATTGTATTCCTGATTGTTTTCTAAATACATATATATCTGTTTTTGATATAAAGTAAATGTACCATTGTATCTTTCCAGTTGTTCTAGCTGTGTGATAGCATTATTGTACAACGGGGGGATACTAAGTAGGAAAATATGAGCACTGTAGCAAATATGAGAAACACCTACACCATCATACTAGTGTAAAAGAGACTATATATTTAATGTACATTCATGAGCAAACAAACCTTATAATGAATAGGAGGGTGATGTTTTAAATGGCAAGTGTGAAAAAGTAAGGCAGATGGTGATAATAGTATTCACCACAAAAATAAGTTCCAACTTCCTGTGTTCAGTCCGTGACCCACCTTTTTTGCTCTATATGCTCTTACTTTAACTTTATGTTACATTTTATAATTCTGTAACTAATCTGTGAGTTAAAAATGTTGGCTGTTTTATCTTTTTTTTGTAAAAATCATAAGTAAAAGTCACGTAAATATGTAATAATGAAATATCTTAAAAATGAAGTTAATCTGTCTGACCTCAAAATGCAACTTGTTAGGGTACAATGTGGATTGTCACTGACTGATGCCAGACAAAATCTCTTCAAAATGTCCATGATTTATAGAAGATCACACGAAACAGAATGGTGGCTAATGCAATTTTACATAATTATGTCCATTCTCAGATTTCAGGAAGAAAATGCTCAAATAAAAATGCTAGCAAACAACAAAATAGTCTATACACAAGAGCGGACACTCATTGGTCAATGAAAGGTTCCATATAACATGCATCATATATTTCATTCATGTTCCCACTTTATGTGATGTTTATAACCTTGAGGCTAAAATCTATGTCGTTGATGGTAGTCTATTAGTCTTTCAATGAGTCATTGGTGCTCTACATGTAAATCATCTGCAATGCAGTACAAAAAAAGGCTTGGATCTGCTACGTGCCTCAATTTGTACAAATTCACCGAGATTGATAGTTACCTTGATAAACACCCATCTGTGGGCTGAAACACATTGATTCTTCTGGGGGATGTTCCTGACTGCTGACAGGTACCTTATAGGAGCATTTTTATGTAAAGTAGAAATAGCAGCTTTGTTACTGGTTAACAGCGGTGTGCTGGTAGATTTTTCTCTGTATTTGCTCCTTTCAGGATTACTCCACCCTTCCAAGCACCTGCTGTTAGCCTATAAATTGACTGAGCAACTTTCCTTTCTGTTATGTTTGCTTGGGAGGCAAGCTTTGGTATCAGTAGCTGATGGGGAATGCTGGTGCTCTATTGCCATTTGGAGGTTCTTGTAGTACCTCTTGGTAAGTTAGCTCTCAGTTTAAAAACACATATATGTATGACCCAAAAATAGGGACTCTCGTTGATTAGAGTTAAGACCACCCTATTAGCAGAAGCGCCGTGAAGTGGCGGGTGGCTTAGCATGCATTTGCAAATGTGTGTAACTAAAAGTTAGTAGAAATAGCAGATTTGTTACTGGTTAACAGCGGTGTGGATTTCTCTCTGTATTTGCTCCTTTCAGGATAACTCCACCCTTTCAAGCACTTGCTGTTAGCCAAATTGATTGAGCAACTTTCCTTTCTGTTTTGTTTACCTTTTAGGAGTCAGTTTGCTGGGGAAAAAACATGACAGATCCTGGAAATGATAATATCATGTGCTGTTGAGAGGTGAAGATACTACCGATCCGGTATGAATGCTTGTGGCAATATCCCAGAAAAGGGGACTTTTGTCAATATTTTCATATGCTTAAGCGATTTAAAAGAAATATTTTGTTTTTAGTTGTTTTTTTTGTGGTAAAGGGAAGTTAATGTGCCAGATCTTTGATTATGTTTCTTTCCTTTTTCCTGAGCTTAAATAGGGAGTTTTAAAGTGTTAATCAAGGTGAAAGAGGTGAAGACAGAGGTTCTTATCTGGAACAGCACAGACCAAAGAAAAGTATCTTGGTGGATTTAATACATGTCTGGAAATTACTTTTGTCATTGAATGCAACAGTAGGGTTTGGGGAAATTTATTATCCACTTCACAAATTCTTGTATAATACTACTGTTATTGAGAAAATATTTTTAGATTTGGACTTACTTCTGATATATCACATACTTTATTTACCATTGATCATAGCTATTTATACAGTCATGGCCAAAAGTTTTGAGAATTACACAAATATTATTTTTCACAATGTCTGCTGTCTCAGTTTTTATGATGGCAGTTTTTTATATACTCCAGAATGTCATGAAGATTGATTAGATGAATTGCAATTAATTTCAAAGTCCCTCTTTGCCATGACAATGAACTTTATCCCAAAAACAACAAAAGGATCACCAGACATCAGGTCAGTGATTCTCTCGTTAACACAGGTGAGAGTGTTGACGAGGACAAGGCTGGAGATCCCTCTGTCATGCTGATTGAGTTAGAATAACAGACTGGAAGCTTTAAAAGGAGGGTGGTGCTTGAAATAATTGTTCTTCCTCTGTTAACCATGGTTTTCGTGCAGTCATCATTGCTTTGCACAAAAAGGGCTTCACAGGCATGGATACTGCTGGTAGTAAGATTGCACCTAAATCAACCATTTATCGGATCATCAAGAACTTCAAGGAGAGGTTCAATAGCTGTGAAGAAAGCTTCATGGCGCCCAAGAATGTCCAGCAAGCGCCAGGACCATCTTCTAAAGTTGATTCAGCTGCGGGATCGGGCACCACCAGTGCAAAGCTTGGAATGGCAGCGGGTAGGTGTGAGTGCATCTGCATGCACAGTGTGGCGAAGACTTTTGGAGGATGGCCTGGTGTCAAGAAGGCCAACAAAGAAACCACTTCTCTCCAGGAAAAACATCAGGGACAGACTCATATTCTACAAAAGGTACAGGAATTGGACTGCTGAGGACTGGGGTAAAGTAATTTTCTCTGATGAATGCCTTTTCAGATTGTTTGAGGCATCTGGAAAAACGCTTGTCCAGAGAAGGAAAGGTGAGCGCTACCACAATCATGTGTCATGCCAACAGTAAAGCATCCTGAGACCATTCATGTGTGGGGTTGCTTCTCAGCCAAGGGAGTGGGCTCACTCACAATTGTGCCTAAGAAGACAGCCGTGAATAAAGAATGGTACCAAAACATCCTCCAAGAGCAACTTCTTCCAACCATCCAAGAACAGTTTGGTGACGACCAATACATTTCCCAGCATGATAGAGCACCTGGTTCTGGAATCAAAACATTGAAATTTTGGGTCCATGTCCAGGAAACTCCCCAGACCTTAGTCCCATTGCAAACTTATGGTCAATCCTCAAGAGGCGGGAGGACAAACAAAAACCTACAAATTCTGACAAACTCCAAGCATTGATTAGGCAAGAATGGGCGGCCATCAGCCAGTATGTGGCCCAGAAGTTGATTGACAGCATGCCAGGGCGAATTGCAGATGTCTTCAAAAAAGAAGGGTCAACGCTGCAAATATTGACTCTTAGCATAAACTTAATGCAATTGTCAATAAAAGCCTTTGACACTTATGAAAGGCTTGTAATTTTACTTCAGTATACCTTAGCAACATCTGACAAAAAGTTCTAAAAACCCTGAAGCAGCAAACTTTGTGAAAACCAATACTTGTGTCATTCTCAAAACTTTTGGCCATGACTGTATAATTATTTTTATTAATATTTTTTCTAATATAGGTATACACATTCTCTCGGAGCCATCAGCCAATTCCTAAATTTTTAAGCTTGTATTGAATTTTGGAGTGTGCTGGTACTTCATAGACTTGACCAGGCTGCTAGATATATATGGTATAAGCACTTGAGGGGTTTATGTATTTGTTATATAGCTACAAAAGCTATGTAATTACCACTCACACCTATACAGCAGCAGCTGTGTTTAGCACTCCAATGTTAATATACACCCATACACAAACCTAACCATCATGCTATCTGCTCGTCCATAGCACCACCACTAATACTCAGTCAGCAACCAAAAGTCCCTACACTATCTATCCAACCACTACACAGACAGTACACACTGTCTGTATACTCCATCTACCCATCTGCCATTGTCTCAACTGCTCCAATCAGGTGGAGTGGACCATACTTCTATAAGTTCAGTTAGCAGCCTTCTTAAAGTAAAACATGCTTTTGTACAACCATTTAAAATAAGAGAACAGTGACAAACACAAGAGCAATAAACTAAGCAAAACAGTTGAAACAGCAAAAGGGCTATAAAAGGCAAAAGAGCTGTAAAAGGCAAAAGAGCAATAGAGCACAAGAGAAGACAAAATAGCTAGAAATGCAAAAGAGCTGTGAAGCATCAAGTGCATGGAAAAAGCAAGAGAGCTTAAACCCAACCACTTTCTTCACCAACATTTAGGGGGAGATTCAATTGCTGGCGGCGCGGCACGTGGACATGGCACCGCAAACATTGATGGTGATTACAGTAGAAATCTCTGCTCATTTTCCAGGGATGCGAGGAAAAACGAGCAGAGATTTTTGCCCAAATCTCTGCTGCAAGGTGTCTCGTGGGCGTTCTGGAGAGACCTCGTGACTAATTGAATTCCCCCCTTAGATACTGAGGATCCAAAACATCACCCACATTCTGTGACTATTCTCCCATTTACTTCCTCCACAGCATCTAGGTTCTCCAGGACTTAATCAGCAGACAAAGAACAAGAACACAAAACAACCAACAAGAGGAATATCCACAGGCTTCCATGTACCCTGAAGAAAACACCAAGTAAGTTTCCAGACAACTCTCCACATTGTATATTGGTCTCTGGAATGCTCTCTGTATTGTATATGGGTAACTGGGATGCACTTTGTATTGTATATCAGTCTCTGAAAGGCTTCCTGTATTGTATATAGGTCCCTAAAATGTCTGCCTTGTATAGACGTCCCTAAAACACCTGCTGTTGTTGTGACTTTGGACACCATTGTGTGTTGCTACCACTGTTGTGGCTAGGTTATAATGGTTTGCTAACCATTGCTAATTTTGTATTGGCCTCACCTATAGCTGATTTGGTCCTGCCTTTAAGAGGTCACCTTTGGAATTTTTCACAGATTCACTTTAGGTTCCCAGTCTGCCCCTGGTTATCAGGCATGTTGGTAAATGTGGTCAAATATTACTCTTTTCACTCCTATTAGCTCTGTGTGGTCAATTAAATGTGTAAAGCCCCTTTAAAAGCAGGTGTTCAGAGTATAACGTGTTAAAAAAAATCAATTTCTGTAATCATTCCTGGATCTTTAGTATGAGATGCTCTACAGAAAGTATTAATCTGTGCCTGTCAATGATGTAATTGGAATGGGACAATATTCTGCAAATCTGTCAAGTGATTGGTAGACAAATGATGTTCTGGATGGTACAAGCTTATAGGTCTATATGATATATAGAGTTCTGGGTGGATCAAGCTTATAGGTCTATTTGATCTATAGAGTTCTGGATGGTACAAGCTTGTAGGTCTATATGATCTATAGAGTTCTCAATGGTACAAACTTATAGGTCTATATGATATATAGAGTTCTGGGTGGTACAAGCTTATAGGTCTATTTGATCTATAGAGTTCTGGATGGTACAAGCTTATAGGTCTATATGATCTATGGAGTTCTGGATGGTGCAAGCTTATAGGTCTATATGATATATAGAGTTCTGGGTGGTACAAGCTTATAGGTCTATTTGATCTATAGAGTTCTGAATGGTACAAGCTTATAGGTCTATATAATCTATGGAGTTCTGGATGGTGCAAGCTTATAGGTCTATATGATATATAGAGTTCTGGGTGGTACAAGCTTATAGGTCTATATGATATATAGAGTTCTGGGTGGTACAAGCTTATAGGTCTATTTGATCTATAGAGTTCTGGATGGTACAAGCTTATAGGTCTATATGATCTATGGAGTTCTGGATGGTGCAAGCTTATAGGTCTATTTGATCTATAGAGTTCTGGATGGTACAAGCTTATCGGTCTATATAATCTATGGAGTTCTGGATGGTGCAAGCTTATAGGTCTATATGACCTATAGAGTTCTGGATGGTAAAAGCTTATAGGTCTATATGATATATAGAGTTCTGGGTGGTACAAGCTTATAGGTCTATTTGATCTATAGAGTTCTGGATGGTACAAGCTTATAGGTCTATATGATCTATGGAGTTCTGGATGGTGCAAGCTTATAGGTCTATATGATATATAGAGTTCTGGGTGGTACAAGCTTATAGGTCTATATGATCTATGGAGTTCTGGATGGTGCAAGCTTATAGGTCTATATGATATATAGAGTTCTGGGTGGTACAAGCTTATAGGTCTATTTGATCTATAGAGTTCTGAATGGTACAAGCTTATAGGTCTATATAATCTATGGAGTTCTGGATGGTGCAAGCTTATAGGTCTATATGATATATAGAGTTCTGGGTGGTACAAGCTTATAGGTCTATATGATATATAGAGTTCTGGGTGGTACAAGCTTATAGGTCTATTTGATCTATAGAGTTCTGGATGGTACAAGCTTATAGGTCTATATGATCTATGGAGTTCTGGATGGTGCAAGCTTATAGGTCTATTTGATCTATAGAGTTCTGGATGGTACAAGCTTATCGGTCTATATAATCTATGGAGTTCTGGATGGTGCAAGCTTATAGGTCTATATGACCTATAGAGTTCTGGATGGTAAAAGCTTATAGGTCTATATGATATATAGAGTTCTGGGTGGTACAAGCTTATAGGTCTATTTGATCTATAGAGTTCTGGATGGTACAAGCTTATAGGTCTATATGATCTATGGAGTTCTGGATGGTGCAAGCTTATAGGTCTATATGATATATAGAGTTCTGGGTGGTACAAGCTTATAGGTCTATATGATCTATGGAGTTCTGGATGGTGCAAGCTTATAGGTCTATTTGATCTATAGAGTTCTGGATGGTACAAGCTTATCGGTCTATATAATCTATGGAGTTCTGGATGGTGCAAGCTTATAGGTCTATATGACCTATAGAGTTCTGGATGGTAAAAGCTTATAGGTCTATATGATATATAGAGTTCTCAATGGTACAAGCTTATAGGTCTATATGATTAGTACTGGTAAGAAAGTAATCTACTTGCAACCCTAGCATACTGTCATTCTTCCCAGATCTTTTCTTTCCTCTTTCTTTCAAGTTCATCCATTAGACACTAGCCCTCTCCTAGGATATTATTTACAGCATATACTGAACTTTATTCCTCACTGATTGATTTTATCTTCGTAAAGAAAGACTTTGCAAAAATATTAATGTTCTGTGACCAGCCCTCCTCAAACATTATATCCCTGTTGGCAGGAGTTCCGCACTTCCTGAGATAATATCAACTACCTCCACTGGTAACAGTCAGATCCAAAGGGCTCTACAACCTGGTAATCTTGGAATAAATACAGCGCTTAGTGCAAATATATTACTAATACTAATTGAGCAGACATCCAATCAGTATTATCTTACCGCCATAAATGGAGTAACTTCTTTTCTACTGGTTGCTATGACCCCCAGACACTAAACATGAATATATATATATACTGTATATATATATATATATATACATATATATATATATATATATATATATACATATATATCACATGTATCACGTAGCATATAAATGCTGCTTGTACATGAGCTGTCAGATTTCCGTTGAAATCTTCTAAGAATTCTATGTTTCTGTTTCCATTTAATTCTATTGTAAAATGTATGCTCATGGTAACATGAAAGTAGTTAATTTCCTGTATTTTTGTACTATTTGCTTTCTAGGTAACATTACTGTCTTTGTTTTATAGACAATCATTTGGTCTAACCCGCACATTAATAGTGTAAAACCACAGATTTCCTGTTTTCAATCACTTATTTATTTCACATATTCAATATGCTTACAGATCATTTTTATATTATTAATTTTGGATTCACATACCTACATTTGCGCAAATCATCAACGGGTTCATGCACAGTACAAGTTTATATGTAGATGTTAATATATTAGCCCACACTGTCTGGCTTTTTCCTAAAACTGTGCGTACATTGATTATTAACTGAGGCAAGCACAGTAAAAATCTATAAAGAATAATTTTAGTCTAGGATAAGCCCAAATTCTTTGCAAATTTGTACACCAGTTTTTACTGGTACTGGTACCTTTACCTATACTGCTCAAACAGTTTATATTCCAGTGCTGCACTGTGCCCGCGTTGTCCCTGGACCTTGCTGGGTGTAAACTTAGAGGTGCACATTGAGCTACAGTTTGTATCTATCCCTCCAATCTGTATAGAAGGATGGGGCAAAGAGCTTCGATCAGGCATGTCAAACTCAAAAACCCAATTGGGCAAAATGACTGTGTGGGCCGCAAGAAAACTAAAAAGAAATAAATAACCATCGTCAGCACAAAGTACATTTGGTAGCCAATCGACAAACTGTCATATAAATGTTCTTGGACACCAACTTACCAAACGAATAATGATAATGTTTTGAGCACAAACAGTCACAGATTCCCAAATACCAAGCATTTCGCTTGAATTACGAAAGCGTACTGTGCCGACTGCGTGCGACAATGTACAGCATGGGTGGAGGGAGACGAGCGGAATCGGCGCTCACGTGTCACATGACAGTGACGGAGAGTGTTGACCGAACTCACACGCAAACTGTTCTGTCGCAGTCAGTGAATGTTTAAGTCATTTAACAGAATAAATTAAAACGTGGGCCGCATTACACTTGTTTTCCCAAAGTAATGCGGGTCTGCAAAAAAATATGCGTTTGGGCCACATGCCTGAATTTGCAGAAAAACTTAGTTTCCAAAACAATTTAGCTGCAACTTTGTCCATCTTTACTATATTACTATCTGGGGATCCCCAAATTGCAAAATCCTCCTTATAATCATACGCAATAGGGGCTACCCTAGTCGTAAGAGCTGACCCAAAGGGGTCTATATAGTAAGGGCAGGACTTCACTTAATTTATGAAGTGGTTAACAAAGGAGAAATTGGAGACCTATTTTTCATTTGTTACCGCAGTCCCCATTGAACTCTCTGTGGAATCTGATGTAAGTTGATTTACCAAGCAATGCGTTTTGCTGCAAACTAACGCCAACTCGGGATGACGTTGGCTCACCTGTTCCTATGGGTTCCAGTGAAGCCAGACAGACTTTTCATGATCCCCCCGATGGGTCAAACTTTAGCCGCCCATGCACATTTTACATTCTGCATCGCTGGCAGTGTTAGGATGCCGGTGAATAGTAAAATCAGTTGCTGTAGGAGGGTGTTCTCCCTGATTGGCTCCAGCATAGTAACTAGCAGCGGTGCTGCATTATTGCATTATGCTTTGCTGTGATTAGCAACAATACATAATGGGGCCTATTCAATTACCTTCCGGGATCGCGGCTATGAGTGGCCGCCTCCTTCCCGATAGTGCTACAAAGCAGATTTAGCTTCGCAACCCATAGGGGAAATCGTTGGTGTGGAGATACCGTAATTGCACTTTATGTGCGCGGCCGCGCGTAGCCGCGATCCCAGAAGGTCATTGAATATGCCCCAATGAGCGTTAACACTGCACAATAGTAATTAGAGCTCTAAAATTGTACAAGATGCAATATCATGATGAAAGATAAATGCTTCATTCCAGGAAGGGGCTTTTATACATGTCAATCATCCTATGTTGGATATATGATGAAATGTTCCTGTGTTTTTTAACAAATCAATGACTCAAAAGGTCAAGAAATGCGAACTTCCAGTGCCCACACATTCCTTGTAAACCTATTGCACAATTGAAACACATGGTGACGGTTGTGTACAGAAATCTATTTGTAGTCATTTAAAAATAGTGAAATTGACCGGGCTGCAATATTGCTGTGTCTGTATCCTGCATTATATTTATGCTTTTTATTTCAACATAAAATTTGACAGCAAAAATGCCACGCGATGGCACCTCTGCCGTTCAACGCGCTGCCGGTACTCTGCCTTGACTGGTGTCAGGTTGGAACGCTGGGCCAACTGGCGCAGTTCCGACAAATCTGTGTCCTCCCCTTCAGCTGAGAATGTAAACGGTAAAAGTTTGACAGTCATAAGACATAAAACAGCTATCCCCTCCATTTCCAAGGCTGAATCGCATGAAGATGTAATAACTATTTAATGAGGGTTTAGGCGAATCAAAGATGTATGTAGACAGTGACTCGAGGAATGGTTAGAGAAGCTGTAAGTAGCCCTTTGCCACCTGGGACTGGTATTTTTGGTCATGCAAATATTAGGCATGGTCTTCGCTTACCAATCTTAGTGCTCATCCACATGTGTGTTTTCTCCAATTGTTATAATACAGCTACTTCTGTTATTGAATTTACTATCACCACCCTAAGGTAAGGTATTCCACAGCATAACTACCCTTCGCGAATTGAACCCCTTCCTATGATGATTGTAAAACAGACTGTTTTAATTCGCCTTTTTTCCAAATCTAGTTTTCTAACCCACTTTTATCATTTAAATATTCCATTCCCCTTATTAATGGGGTTGCTCCCCTCTGAACCCTCTCAAGCTCTCATATGTCCTTCTTGCAGCAGACTTGCCAACTTTGGCAAGATTGAATCGTGGAGATCTGGGGGGAGGAGGGCATGTGTGGCCGGGGCTCAGTGAATTGCTTCACTTAGCCCCTTCCCCTAAATGGACACAATAATTTCTGGACTAATTTGGCAGGGGGTGGGGCCACGATGACAGATGGATCACGTCACAAGCCGCACCCTACACCACTTAACTAATAAAGGGTCAGAATCCAGGAGGTTGCCGTGCTCTCTCGGGAGTCCGGGAGGACTCCCAGAAATTCAGGAGTCTCCCGGACATTCTGGGAGAGTAGGAAACTATGTCTTACAATGTAGTGGCCAAAACTGTTCCCTATATTTAATATGTGCTAAACTAGAGTATTATACAATGTTATTTCTCTTTTTGCATCACTTTCATTTATATCCCTTTTTGTGCATCTCAGAATTTTACTGGCCTTTGCAGCCACTGCCTGACACTGTGTGCTACAACTCAGCTTTCTGTCAACTAGTATTCCTAGGTCCTTTTTATCTAAATTTTCCCCAGCTGTACGATATTTAATGTGTAAATAGAAACGTTATTACTACGGGTCTAAGTGAATAACCCAATTTTTTATCTACCGTATATACTCGTGTATAAGCCGAGTTTTTCAGCATACTTTTGTATGCTGAAAAAGGGCACTCGGCTTATACACGGGTGAACTTACCTGGTGTCCGGTCCCTGGCTGTCAACTTCTGCATATGCGTTCCAACAACATCTAGCTAGAAATGATTTCATAGATTGAACCTATCATTTTCATTTAGGTTTTTAATTTAGCGCTCTTTTCCACCCTAGGCTTATACTCGAGTCAATAAGTTTTCCCAGTTTTATGTAGTAAAATTAGGTGCCTCGGCTTATATTCGGGTCGACTTATACTCGAGTATATACGGTACTTTAAATTTCATCTGTCATTTCACGCCCTGTTTGCCTAAATATTTCTGAATCATGTTCCTATACTGCTATGTGCTAACTGCAATACACAGCTTAGTACCATCATCAAAGATACCTTACTTTCTAAGCCATCTGCAATAATATTAAAAAGGACAGGACCCAATACTGATGTAGTATACCACTAATAACTATAGGTGATTTACCCCTCACCATTTATCCTTCATCTACCCATGTACATACTGTTTCCCCTAGACCTAGGGGTATATTTACTAAACTGCGGGTTTGAAAAAGTGGAGATGTTGGCCATAGCAGCCAATCAGATTCTAGCTGTCATTTTGTAGAGTGCGCTAAATAAATGACAGCTAGAATCTGATTGGTTGCTATAGGCAACATCTCCACTTTTTCAAACCCGCAGTTTAGTATATCTAGCCCCAAATGTCCTCATATTAGGTACCAGGCTGTTATGTTTGACAGTATTGAACACTTTGCACAATAGAAATTGCACTACCAATATCCAGTCTGAAACGTACCTCCTTGTGATAAACCAATATAAGGCATTCTGGTCAGGCTCACAGGTAATTTTCTGATCTTGTTACTAGCACAATACCAAAAGCACCTCTTAGTTACACTTTTGTTTTAATATGTTGCGTCATTTATTTGTGTACTTATATATTTTAAGGTACATGTACAAATAGAAATCCAGGGAGGTAAAATCATGGTAATTACTAAAACAGACATGTTATAATATTGATAGCAAAAATATGTAGCTTATAGTGTACATTTCTACATTTCTCTTTCACCCACTTATAGTTTTATACTTCCTGTTTTTGAAGAAATGTGTTTTCTGTTAGAAATGTACTTTACTGTCATTTTTCCTTTGATCATTTTAAATCTAGTGTCGTGTCATATTTTACCACTAGGTGGCAGGCAAGAACTGCTGTAGTTAATTTTAAAAATTTTTTTTATACAAATCTTCTGATTGGATACCCTACAGTAGCATGCCTGGTCCTGGCATTTTTTGTTTTCTCCTCATGGACTTAAAATGGATTTACACTTGTCAACAGAAAACACAAATGAAAAAATAATTATTTACATTTTTTTTGCAAAAACACAATAATTAATTACATAAATATTTATGACACTTGTTTAAATACTTGGCACCTGTAGCTGCAATAACAGCTTTGCACATCAGGGACATGACAATATTCTCTTATATATCTTTGCAATATTGCTTCCAGCAGGTTGGATGAGAACCATTGGTAAACAACAATGTTTAAATCATTGCACAGATTCATGATGGGTTTGAGGTCTGGAAGTTGACTAAGATACTCCAGGAAACACATTGTTTTTTCATATAATTCACTGCAATGTGGCTATTGTTCTGTGCTTTGGTTCATTGTCCTCCTGGAATTATAAATCTTCTCCCAAGTCTTAGGTCTGTTGCAGCAGAGTTTCCTCTAAGTTTTGTTTACATATGTCTGTATGCATTTTGCCTATATTGGTAAGTTTTGCAGTCCCTTAAACAGAGAATCATCCATATAGCATTATGCTCCTGCCAACATACTTTATGGTAGGGATTAGAGATGCTGGAAAAGGTCACACTGGTTTGACATTTTATTGTATTTCATCAAGTCAAATATTCACAGTACAATGGTCAATAGACATAGATTCAAACTTGTGGGCAGAAATTTGCGGCTTGCGTTCAATACTCTCAGTTCGCCTTTCGGACTTCGGAGATTGCATTCAAAGTTTGCGGTTCTTATGTGTAAACTGGCTCAAACATATGTGAACTGGCTTAATCATGTGCAAACTGGCTTCTACATAGTCAACCAAGATCGAACTTGTTTGACTTAAACTTTAAATCAGTTAAAAAAACTAGATACATTTGATTGAGACATTTTCTAGCTTTAGAACTGATACATTGTACTGGTTTGAGAATCAATATGCCGTCGGTTTAAAATCTCTTTTAGGGATAGAGTTCTTGGGATGGTACAGTGTTGTGTGCAGATTTGTTTACTACCCAGACTATTGTAGTCCCATGAACAGTTTCTCCTATATCTGCCATGGTAGATGTAATAGTATCAGAGTTGTCATAGGCTTTTTTGGTGTCTCTCTAAACTGTGCACTTCCTGCACGGATCCTCCAATTCGGAGAACTACCAGTTCTAGACAAAGAGTGCCACACTCTCTCTAATTAAGTACGATGGCCTTGGCTGTGTTCAGGGAAATGTTAAAAGTCTTTGACCTTTTCTTATAGCCTTACCTTGATTGGTGCTGTTCAATAACCCTTTCTCAGATTTGAATATTCTTTGATCTTCATGATAAAGCTCTTGTTTGGAAATGCACTAAATGTGGAAGCTCTCACAGGTGAATTATTTTGAAATCATTTGAAACACAGTAATTGCAAACAGGTGGACTCCAATGAATAAATTATGTGTCCTCCGTAGACAACTAATTGTACCAGGATTCATGTAGATGTTATTTAGTAAAAAGGGTGAATAATTTAACAAATGATTTGTGTTTTCAATTTGTAATTATTTAAGTCTCAGTAGCACATTAAACAGTCCAAGAAAACAGTCCAAGAAAACACTGATAAGAAATGATAGCAGTGTTTTAATTATTAAAAAAAGAGTGTGGTTACTAAACTAAGATTGTTTGCTGTAAAGTCATAGGATACCAAACTTTAAGCCTGAACAATGCTGATTTTATATGCATATAATGCTATGTGTGTCAGGGGCAGCTATGGGGCAGGATTGTACATAAACATTTTTGGCAACCTGTACATAGCATGTAAAATAAATATATTGAGGGTTAAGGGTGATTTTTTTTCTACAAAATGATGTTGCCTTATTACAATTACTATGCTGGGTAGTACAATTTGCAGGATTAACTGCTGATTCTTGAAATATCACTTTTTCCTGTAATCAGCTGTTGAAAACTCAGACATATGCTGTTGCTGTCAATGCATATTATAAATAAATGTTTGCAAATAAAAATGACCTTCTGTAAAGTAATCAGTGCAGTCTACAGTTTGTTTCCATTGTTGCAGGTATTGTTGTGGAAGGTCAGTTACCTAACTATTAAATTGCAGCAGCAGTGTGTTACCCAGTTTTTAACAGGCTACTTCGGGTAGATGTCCTATTTCAAATGCCAGTAGTTATACTGGGCCGTTGTAGCATCCAGGACAAAGATTTTAATTATGTAAAATCATTATTGAGTGAAGTTACCCTGCAAACAACTCGTGAAAGATCCCTGCACCTAAAATTCTAGTAACGTAGAAATATCAATCGTGAACAAAACCTGAGTTTTGCACATTTGTGTTAGTGTGCAATTGTGGCTCCTCTTTATGCAAGAATACATTGTATGCAAAAGACATCATTCTACCATACAGAAGACAAAAACAGTTAACTGAGACCATAAAAGAGAATAAAATAGTTTTGTGTGCCGTTACACTGTATGATAGTGTACTGTACTGCAGAATCCTATTTATAAACTAATGTTCTATATAACTTAAAAAAAACCACATTATGCTACAAAAGAAAATGTAAATGTTAGTATGAACAAATCTTTCATTCGTACGCGAGACGGTGTATTATGTATGTGTTATATTAGTATGTGTTTGTGTGCACTACATGTGTATGTCTTTGTGGACACAGCCGGGCACTTAATATGTGTGTGCACAAATGTGTATGTGGTACTGCTGGGCATTAAGTGTATTTCGGCACAGCCAGGCACAATGTGTAGGTGGACAGAGATGTGTATTGCATATAAGTGGTCACTGCAGGACACAGTGTATGTGAGTACACTATCAGGCACAGTGTGTATGTGTTTCAGTGGGCAGAATGCTACCTGACATACCCATCTGAACATATAATGCCACATTACATTAAGTGCACATCAATAAAGAATGACCCAATGCTTGCCAAATACCACTAGCAGAGCCTTTATCAGTGCTATTTTCTGCTGCTCGTAAAATACCACCAATGGATTATTGGTACAGCCAAACATTTTAGGTAAAATACAGGGAGAAAACTTACTAATCTAAAAGAACATTAACAATATCATCATCATCACCATTTATTTATATAGCACCACTAATTCCGCAGCGCTGTACAGAGAACTCACTCACATCAGTCCCTGTCCCATTGGAGCTTACAGTCTAAATACCCTAACACACACACACACACACACACACACACACACACACACACAGACAGACAGACAGACAGACAGAGACAGACTAGGGTCAATTTGTTAGCAGCCTATTAACATACCAGTATGTTTTTGGAGTGTGGGAGGAAACCGGAGCACCCGGAGGAAACTCACACAATATGATATTTAAAGCAAACCTGTCATCTACATACAGTGGTGTGGTGATTTTGCGGGCTATAGCACATGACAGTATAATCCAATGTTTCTCAAATTCAGTTCTCAGGGAGCCCAAACAGTGCATGTTTTCTGCATCTCCTTTCTGAAGTTCAGTACAGACTGACACATTGTAACAGATCCACAGGTGGTCCTAATTATTTCACTTGTGACCAGGGAAACCTGCACTGTTATGGGAAACACTGGCATAGTCTATGGAATCACTAGGAACTAATGACATCACTATTGAAGCCACATCAGTGATGTCACCAGTTTCAAGCCAACTGATAGGTCAAATTAGGTCCAGCCCACAAAAGGGCTCCCTCCACTGTGTGTATGCAACAGGTACACTATGAACTGGTCTCGCCAAGGAAAATGTTTTTCATGGTGGATAAATCATTGTGCTTGTGTGCCCCACTATCCATGACATTCCTCATGCTCCGTAGGATTTGACCTAATGTTCAATCTCTTAATGGGCGCAAAACACTTTGTCTGGTCTGTGGAATATTTTCACCTTGTTGTGTACTCAGGTGAAATTCTCCAGCTCTCTATCTGTATGCTGGTCAATTATTAGCTGGTTTGCAAATAATCATGAAGAGCAAGTCTGTTACTCTGGTGTCTGTGATCTTGTGAGAACATTGGCTCATAAAACAGTTAGCTTGGAACATAGCTGAAATTATTATCTCAACAACTGAGCATTTACCGATCTGTTCTTTCCAGGGCCATTTCCTACTGATAAAATAGTTGAAAATAATGATTGTTCTCCTCTACATGACCACTAATTCCTAAACCAAAATTTACAAATGTGAACCATGATCCGCCATGCTAGGAGGGAGGTGCTTCTCTAACTAAACAAGAAGACGCTAACACATAGCCATAGTGCAAGTATGGATGGGGTAGAGGGCTGGTTTATATCATCATCATCATCATCTATTTATTTATATGGATAGGGTAGAGGGCTGGTTTGTATCGAGTGCAGGTAAATCTTAATTTGCACCTATTTTGTTTAAGGGGGGTATTCAATTGTTGCCGTTAACGCGCTGAAACAAAAAAAAAACGAGCGCTCAAAAAATGTTAGCGTTAATACGGTAATTACTCGCTAAATTTCATCTCGCAGCTCCCTGAGCTGCGAGATGAAATTCAGCGAGTAAACTACCGCATTAACGGTATTTACGCGCATATTGCCGTATTAACGCTAATATTTTTAGAGCGCTCGTTTTTTTTGTTTTAGCGCGTTAAAAGCAACAATTGAATACCCCCTTGGAAGGTCAGTAATACCCAGCTCTGGACATATATTAATGCAAATACTACCTTTATTTGCTATTTACTAATAGTTCATGAAAATAGTCATCACAACATTTATTTTATTGTGACATGTGTAAAGTTAAATGTATTAGATTGTTGCAATATTTTGAATTAGCAAACAATAAACCATAAAATAATAAACATGAATTGCCTTATGATGGTGCTACTGCCTTAAAGTGGAATCAATGATTTTGTAGGTGGAACCAGTGTTCATGACAGTATCGCCTATCAATTCAGGCAATGGCAAAACCATATTTGCTAGAATTTTCCTGGGACACTTTGCTACACATTATATATGATTTTATTCTACCAGGGGGGACTATATATTTTTAAAGTATATACTGTGGGCAAATTTATTAATTTATTAAGGTGGTCAACACTTGTAGTGTCTGCTCTTGTGACACTACGGACCTGAGTCATTAAGGAGAGCAAAGCATAAAAAAAGGAGTAACTTTGCACTTGGGCAAAACCATGTTGCATTGGAGGGGGAGGTAAATTTAAAAAGTGGGGACAGATTTATAGTTGAGTTAGGGCATGTCATAGATCAAGTTTAAATTTCAGTGTAAAAATAAAGCTATCAAGTATTTGTGTACTAGACGAAAAAAATCAGCCAATAT